>NC_083408.1:27960013-28168673 GCF_020745735.1 Hemiscyllium ocellatum | reverse complement strand
GGGGATGGGGGGGAAGGGGCTCTCTTTTGCGGAAGACTTCCAAATTCCCATAATGCAACACGGCGCCAAACTTCTCGCGGCTGCTCACCGGGCGCCGTTAATCCTCCTTCCCGCCGTCATTTCCAGGGCCGGCTGTTCTCCCGTCATCTACTCACTGCCGAAGCTCCGATTTGTCATTGCCTTCACCACCGATCTCCTCCGTTAATCCTTTCCGGCGCCCAAACGCCATCTTCACCTCTGCTCAACCCGCCCGCCCCAAGCGGGGGGCGCGCCCCCCGCGGGACAGCGCGCTCACAAACCTCTCCCTCCCATTGGCCCGCCGCTCTGCCCATCACAATCATGATTTCCGGCTTACGCAACCACCGACGGGCGGGGTAGCCGCGACCCCCGGCTCTGATTGGTCATCATACAGAGCGATTATTGCCCAGCCTCAATGAGCGTACTGGTTGCTCACCGCCTGCCCGTTCTTTATCTTCCTTGTCATTGGTCAATAGTCGGGACAATGGTGTGCCGTGATCGGAGAACCCAGTTGTCTATCATCAGGGTCGCCCCTCATTGGGGAGGAGGCCTCCCTACCAGAGGGGGCAGTATAGGAGGAAGCCGTTCTGCTGGCTGAGTTTGTATTGGTATTCTGCAGAGCTGTTTGGCAGATATTATTTCCGGACCTTTCTTTGTAACTCTGCACGTTTAACATTGATAAGGTGAAGGGGTAGTGTAGAAGAACATGAGAGCAGAGTTGGATTGATAAATTAGTTTGCAGAATAGGTCAATATTTGATGCAGTGATTGTGTCAAGAGTGTGCTGCAAGGCTTACATTTAAGCCCCACCCCCTTAGAACAGGCCTGAACAGGTTGACTAAAAAATATCTGGAGATGTTGTGGCCAACATTAATGGGGATATTGCAGAATATGTTCCAAAAAATGTGAATAAATACAAATCATGGATTTGCTACCCGTGGGTAACAGAGGATTAAACAGCCCAATTTAAAGAAAAAAGTATAATTCTGCAAAGACGTGACAGGTCTGAATTTGGACAGAACGTGAAAAAGAAGTACAAATGTGATAAAAAAAAGACAGAAATGAGTACAAGAGCAAACCAACTAGAAATATAAAAACATGATAGTTTCTACAGATATTTTGAGAATCAGTGTCAGCAAAATGAGCATTGGTCCCCAATAGGAACAAGAATAGTCTCTAAAGCCTGTTCTGCCATTCATTGTGGTCATGGCTGATCTGTGGCCTAACACAATATACCTGCCTTTGTTGCATATAGAAACTGAGTGGAGAATTAAGAATAATGAGTAAGTGCCAGTGTTGTATTCTGGTGAACAAGTCAGAAGTCAGACAACACCAGGTTAAAGTCCAGCATGTTTATTTGAAATCACAAACTTTTAGAGCACTGTTCCTTTGTCAGATGAAGAGAATTAATAATGTAAGAAACAGACATCAGAGGAAGTGAACAGATATTTTGCATCAGTGTTTACCAGAGAGAGAAAAAGTAATAATCCCGAAACAGTGACAAGTCAGGAAATTAAAGGCAGGGAGGAGCTTGGGAAAATCACAATCACTAGAGAGTTGGAATTGCTGGGGCTGCAGGGTCACAAGTCTTCAAGTCTAGATGAAGTTTGTTCTGGGTTTTAAAAGAAGTGGCTCGTGAGGTCATTGATGAATTGATTTTAATTTTCCAAAACTCTTGATTTGAGGAAGGTATTTGGAAATTGGAAAACAGTGAAAGTTATTATTTTATTAAAGGAGGCAGAGAATGGCACTTTGCTTAGTATCTGTCATAGGGAAAATGTTAGAAACTATAGTTAAATTTAAAGTGAGGCACTACAGTAAGTTCAGGTAATCAGGTGGAATCAACATGGTTTTGTGAAGGGGAATTCATTAGCCAATTTATTGGGGTTCCTTGAAGAAATAACACATACTGAATAAAAGGCAACCAGTGGATTTATTGTACACTGATTTTCACAAGGCGTTTGATGAAAATACCTCAACAAAAGTTATTGTGAAAAATAAAGGCTCATGATATGGGCATATTATGTTGGCTGCTTAACAGGAAGCAGAGTTGGCATAAATGAGACATTTTCAGGTTGGCAAGATGTAATAAGTGCTGTGCCACAGGATTTGTTGGTAGAACATTAACTTCTTACTGCTTCTCTGAATGACTTAAATGAAGGGACCAAACGTTTGCTAAATATGCTGATAACTCAAGAATAGGTAGGAAAGTAAATTATGAAAAGGACATAAGGACCCCAAGAGGTTGAGTGAAAGATTTGGCAAATAGGATATGATGTGGGAACATGAGAAATTACCTTTTAACAGAAAGAAGAAAGCATCTCATGAGAGATTTCAGGATTCTGAAATGTAGCGGGATCTAGGTGCTCTACAAAAATCACAAACAATTAGTATGCAGGTACAGCAAATAATGAAGAAAACTAATAGAATGTTATCATTTAGTGAAAGGGGAATTGAGTATAAAAGCAAGGAGGTTATACTTCAGTTACAGGGCACTGGTGAGGTACTGTGGAGTACCACAGGAGTACATCTGGAGTACTGTGTATAGCATTGGTCTCCCTTTTTAAAGATGTAAATGGGTTTTAAGCAGTTCAGAGATAGAGCAGTTCAGATTTACTGGACTAATACAAGATTGGGCAGATTTTGTATCTGTTTCGAAGAATTAGGAGCGACTGAGACAATACTGTATCTCGAAGAGGGATAAGATTCTTTAAAACTCTCTTCCTGGAAAGGTGATGGAAGCAGAGTTCCAGAATATTTTTAAAGCAGATAGATTCTTGTTAAGAAAGGTGGTCCAAAATACAGATTTAGGATTGCTCAGATCAGCAATCAGTTGGTATACTAACCATGAGTCACTTTAATCTTAATTTAGATTGCGTTAATCAAATTGGCAGAGGTACCCATGAGGAAGAATTCAAAGAGTGTGCTTGATATATTTTTCAACAATATGTTGTGGATCAACTAAGGAATCAAGTTATTTATGATCTGGTAATGTGTAACAAGGCAGGTTTAAAAAGTGATCTCAGAGTTAAAGATTTGTGAAATGATAGGATCATGATAGGATAGAATTTATCATTCAGTTTGAGAGGGAGAAAACTGGGTAGGAAACAACTGTGCTAAGCTTAACTAAGGTTAGTTACAAAGGTTTGGGGGCAGAACTGGTTGGAATGGACTGCAGCAAAGACTGTTGAAGAACAATGGCAGCCATTTCAGAAGGTTGCTCATGGCTCAAGGCAAAGATATGTCCCAGTGAGGAAGGAGGATTCTAGGAAGTGGGGTGGTGGGGGGATAAGGCAGTGAAGTTAAGGATCGCATCAAATTGAAGAAAAAGAAACAATGTAGCAAACATTAGTAGTAAGCTAGAGGATTGGAAAATTATAAAAACTAACAAAAGATGACCCCAAAAGTGGGAGAAAATAAATAAGGGTAACAAGTAAGAAATACTTAAAATAGGCAGCAAGAGCTCCTTTAAAAGTACGAAAAGGAAGAGAAAAGCCAAAGTGAACATAGACCTCTTAGAGAATGAGGCTAGGGAAATAATGAGGAACTGAGAAATGGCAGAGGAGTTGAATAATTACCTCGCACCAATCTCCACAGTAGAAGACACTAAGAGCATTCCAAAATTATTAAATAATCAAAGGGCAAAAGGAGGTAAAATAATCTGGTCAATATGGGTGAGTTGGACTGAAGGGTCTGTTTCCATGCTATTCATCTCTATGTTTCTATGTCTGTAAATACAACATATATCTCTAGAGTAATAGAGTGATGGAAACTATTGAAGCTAAAGACCGATAAGTCCACTGGACTCGATGGAATGCATCCCAGAATATTAAAGAAGTAGCTATAGAGATAGTTGATACACTCATCTTCCTGGAATCCTTAGATTTTGGAAAACTCACAGAGGAATGAAAAATTGTCAGTGTAACACTTTCATTTAAAAGGGGAGAAGAAAACAATAACTATAAACTGGATAGCTAACATTAACTGGTTAGTCTAACCAGTTAATTGGCTACTGAAAATGTGTTGCTGAAAAGGTGCAGCAGGTCAGGCAGCATCCAAGGAGCAGGAGAATCAATGTTTTGGGCATGAGCCCTGAAGATTCTCCTGCTCCTTGGATGTTGCCTGACCTGCTGCACTTTTCCAGCAACACATTTTCAGCTCTGATCTCCAGCATCTGCAGTCCTCACTTTCTCCCAGTTAATTGGCTAGTTGACTGGTTAGTCTATTAGGAAGGATGTAATAATAGAATACTTAGAAATATATAATATGAACAAGCCTGGCTTCATGAATGGAAAATCATACCTGATAAATGTATGAGGAGTCTTTGTGGAAGTAGTAAACATGATAGATATTGGGGAATTAGTAGATGTATTATATTTGAATTTCCAAAAGGCATTAGGTAAAGTGTTGTACATAAGGCTACTTAATAATAATTTTGGAAATAATATAATAGCATGGAGGATTAACTCCCGAGAGAAGTCAGAGTTGGGATAAGGCAGGTAATTTCAGGATGGAAACTTGGGGTACCACAAGGCTCAGTACTGGGGGTAAAATTATTTACGATACACAAATGGCTTGGATGTCAAAAGTGAATATATTATCACCAGATTTGTCAAGGATAATACAAAAATAGGTGGGAAGGCAAGCGGTGAGGTTGACACAGTATTCATAGAGAAATATAGACAGATTGAGTGGACTGGCAGATAAAATATAATGTCAGGAAGTGTGAATGTATGCACTTTGGCAAGAATAGAGGAGTGGAATATTATTTAAATGGAGAATCACTGAAGAAAGCTGAAGGAGTATTGGGGGTCCAAAAGCTAGCATCCAAGTTTGGCAGCCAGGAGGGGTGGCAAATAGAATGTTGGCCTTTATTTCAAAGAATGTGAAGTTTAAAATAGCGAAATCTTGCTAAAATGAAAAAATACACCTGTCAGATTACTGTGAATAATTCTTCCCCCCCCCCATGTAAGGAAAGATATACAGCAAACTTTGCTTTAATGAGCATCTATTGACAGTCTCGATAAACCAAGAAAAATTAATACCTGAAATACCCAGATGTTTACTGTGTCATCACAATGTCTGTTAGTCAGTGGAGGTTGTGAGAAGGCTGTCGGCTGGTAAGCTAAGGCAAAGTTGTGTTATTACTTAAGTGATTTATGCTGCAAGTAAAATTTAACAGAGATGTGTGTACTGCCTGCATTATATTTCTGTTATGTGTGTTTTACATTGATTATGTGGACTTCTTGACCAACCAGAATATTTGATCAATTGGTATAACCCTGATTCCCATTTGATTCTCCTAAATAAAATGTTTGCTGTACTAGCATTGAAGACAGTACAGTGAAAGCTCACGAGGTGAATGATCTTGGGTGTATACAGGGATTTTCTTGCCTTTATTCATTGGAGTTTAGAAGAACAAGAGGCAACATTATTGAGTAAGAGATTCTTAGGGGATTTGGACAATGTAGATGCAGAGAGGTTGTTTCCCCTCAGTGTTGATTAGTGCGGGGGGGGGCACAATTTCAGAAAAAAGGGGTGACTGAACTCAGGAAGAGCTTATGAGGAATTTATTCTCTCAGAGTGATGTGAATCAGAGTGATGTGAATCAATTCTTTACCGCAATATCAGAGGCTGTATCATTAAGTATGTTCAAGGCTGAGACGGATTTTTAATCAGTAGGCAGTCAATGGTTACAGGAAAAGGCAGGAAGGTGGGGTTGAAAATGATCAGATCAGCCATGATTTTATTGTACGGCGGAGCAGGATTGAGAGGCCAAATGGTCTACATCTACTCAGATTAGATTACCTACACTGTGGAAACAGGCCATTCGGCCCAACAACTCCATACTGACCCTCCAAAGAGTAACCCACCCAGTCCCATTTCCCTCTAACTAATGCACCCAACACTACGGGCAATTTAGCATGGCCAATTCACCTGACCTTGCACATCTTAACTGTGGGAGGAAACCAGAGCACCCGGAGGAAATCCTCACAGACGCGGGGAGAATATGCAAACTCCACACCGACAGTCACCCCAGGCCGGAATCAAACCTGAGACCCTGGTGCTAACCACTGAGCCCAATGCTTCCTTGACTGTATGTACTTTCTCAGGATATGTTCAATAGGAGAATAATCATTGATCTCATGTTCACATCCATAAATGTCACTGGAGAAAAGCACTTTACAGCTTGATCTGGTAACAGAGCTGGACACAGCTTGCTTATAAAAATAGATTCTAGGTGACATAACAGGATTCCACTATAGGACTCAGTTGGCACTCTATTGACTGTGTAATATTGCAAGTTTGGTAAAGCCAATGCACTGGTGAACAGTTCTGAAAATGTCTGTTCCTTTTTTTCCTGGTAGTTATTCGAAGGATGCCTCATGTTTGAAGATAATTTTAAGATGAAAAATAAATGGGCGGCACGGTGGCAAGCACTGCTGCCTCACAGCGCTAGAGGCCCGGGTTCAATTCCCGCCTCGGGCAACTGTCAGTGTGGAGTTTGTACATTTGCCCCATGTCAGCGTGGGTTTCCTCCAGTCCAAAGGTGTGCAGGTTAAGTGAATTGGCCATACTAAATTGTCCGTAGTGTTAGGTGAAGGGGTAAATGTAGGGGAATGGGTCTGGGTGGGTTGCTCTTCGGAGAGTTGGTGTGGACTTGTTGGGCACTGTACGTATTCTAATCATCTAAAATAAAATTTAGCTGAGGGCTGTTTATGAAGTTTCAAACAAGCATGACTGTCCATTAGGTAATTAAAGTTCTCACACCGTACATTTGAGTCTGCACTGGGTCATTGATGTCAGAGAAGACCAGAAATTCCAAGAGGAAATAAAATGCAATTCTTGATCATAGTATAGTGTCCCCCTGCTGAAACAAATTAATACAGTATCAACTTGAACATAGGTTCTCAAAATTTGCTTCCAACATACTCCTTCCTTTCCATGTTGTAAAAACATTCTTAGAGCACATTGCATTATTTCAGCATTAAAAACTCCTTAAAGTCAGAGCATTTTAAAATGTTTTATTTCAATGTGAAATTTATTGATTGCGCTCAGCAATTCTAACAACTGGTAAAAGCCTGTAGCAATTTCAAGTGCATGAATATTGATATACACCTATATACCAGGCTTACTGTCTAATGTTGAATCCTTTAATCTTCTAAATTAAAGAGAAGGTTGACATTCATGACAATCTGGGCCTTCTCCGAATGATACTCCAGATTTGTACCCAGGGCCATTGTGGTGGTGGTAGCAGCAACAGTCAGTTTGATTAGCAGATTGCCCTGCGCTTGGCTGTCTCTAAATAGCCACCATAGACAAGCAGCATAAAGGACAAAAAGTGAAGTCAACTGAACATTTGCCAACACTCTGGTTAATTCTAAATCCGTGACTCCACAAAAGATATTCAAACACCCATCAAACTGTTGCTTTGCCTACCTGATGTAAACACAACAAGAGTTAAGAGACCTTATTGAAGCACACAAGAGTCTTTGGAGATGGGTTAACTCCAGGAAGGGTAAGAGAGGTAGGCAGCTAGTGCAGGAGTCTTTTGTGGATATACCCATTTCAAACAGGTACGCTGTTTTGGAAAATGTAGGGGTGATGGATTCTCAGGGGAATGTAGCACTTTCTGGTGTTGAGACTGGCTCTAATGCAACGAGGGATACATTGGCTTCCAAGAAATCAATTGTGTTAGGGGATTCTGTAGTCAGAGGTACAGACAGAAATTTCTGTAACCAGCAAAGAAAAAGCAGAATGGGGTGTTGTTTCCCTGGTGCCAGGATCAAGGATGTCTCAGAGAGGGTGCAGAATGTTCTCATAGGGGAGAGGGGCCAGCGGGAGGTCATTGTCCACTTTGGAACCAATGATATTGGAATGGAAAAAGTTGACACTCTGAAGGGAGATTACAGAGAGTTAGGTAGAAATTTAAAAAGGAGGTCCTCAAGGTAGTAATATCTGGATTACTCCCAGTGCTGTGAGCTAGTGAGGGCAGGAATAGGAGGATAGAGCAGATGAATGCATGGCTGTGGAGCTGGTGTATGGGAGAAGGATTCACATTTTTGGATCATTGGAATCTCTTTTGGGGTAGAAGTGACCAGTACAAGAAGGACGGATTGCACCTAAATTGGAAGGGGACTAATATACTGGCAGGGAAATTTGCTAGAACTGCTTGGGAGGATTTAAAGTAGTAAGGTGGGGGGGAGGGACCCAGGGAGATAATGAGGAAAGAGATCGATTTGAGACGGGTACGGCTGAGAACAGAATTGAGTCAAACAGTCAAGGCAGACAGGGACAAGGTAGGACTAATGAATTGAACTGCATTTATTTCAATGCAAGGGGCCTAACAGGGAAAGCAGATGAACTCAGGGCATGGTTAGGAACATGGGACTGGGATATCATAGCAATTATGGAAACATGGCTCAGGGATGGGCAGGACTGGCAGCTTAATGTTCCAGGATACAAATGCTACAGGAAGGATAGAAAGGGAGGCAAGAGAGGAGGGGGAATGGCATTTTTGATAAGGGATAGCATTACAGCTGTGCTGAGGGAGGATATTCCTGGAAATACATCCAGGGAAGTTATTTGGGTGGAACTGAGAAATAAGAAAGGATTGTATTATAGACCCCCCAATAGTCAGAGGGAAATTGAGAAACAAGCTTGTAAGGAGATCTCAGCCACCTATAAGAATAATAGGTTAGTTATGATAGGGGATTTTAACTTTCCAAACATCGACTGGGACTGCCATAGTGTTAAAGGTTTAGATGGAGAGGAATTTCTTAAGTGTGTACAAGACAATTTTCTGATTCAGTATGTGGATGTACCTACTAGAGAAGGTGCAAACCTTGACCTACCCTTGGGAAGTAAGAAAGGGCATGTGACTGAGGTGTCAGTGGGGGAGCACTTTGGGGCCAGTGACCATAATTGTATTCGTTTTAAAATAGTGATGGAAAAGGATAGACCAGATCTAAAAGTTGAAGTTCTAAATTGGAGAAAGGCCAATTTTGACGGTATTAGGCAAGAACTTTCGAAAGCTGATTAGAGGCGGATGTTCGCAGGTAAAGGGACGGCTGGAAAATGGGAAGCCTTCAGAAATGAGATAACAAGAATCCAGAGAAAGTATATTCCTGTCAGGGTGAAAGGGAAGACTGGTAGGTATAGGGAATGCTGGATGACGAAAGAAATTGAGGGTTTGGTTAAGAGAAAGAAGGAAGCATATGTTAGGTATTTATCAGGATAGATCGAGTGAATCCTTAGAAGAGTATAAAGAAAGTAGGAGTATACTTAAGAGGGAAATCAGGAGGGCAAAACAGGGACATGAGATAGCATTGGCAAATAGAATTAAGGAGAATCCAAAAGGTTTTTCCAAATATATTAAGGACAAAAGGGTAACTAGGGAGAGAAAGGGCCCCTCAAAGGTCAGCAAGGCAGCCTTTGTGTGGAGCCACAGAAAATGGGGGAGATATTATATGAATATTTTGCATCAGTACTTACTGTGGAAAAGGATAGGGAAGATATAGACTGTAGGGAAATAGATGGTGACATCTTGCAAAATGTCCAGATTACAGAGGAGGAAGTGCTGGATGCCTTGAAACGGTTAAAGGTGGATAAATCCCCGGACCTGATCAGGTGTACCCAAGAACTCTGTGGGAAGCTAGAGAAGTGATTGCTGGGCCTCTTGCTGAGATATTTATATCATCGATAGTCACAGGTGAGGTGCCAGAAGATTGGAGGTTGGCTAACGTGGTGCCACTGTTTAAGGAAGGCGGTAAAGACAAGCCAGGGAACTAAAGACCAATGAGCCTGACCTCAGTGGTGGGCAAGTTGTTGGAGGGAATCCTGAGGGATAGGATGTACATGTATTTGGAAAGGCAAGGACTGATTCGGGAGAGTCAACATGGCTTTGTGTGTGGGAAATCATGTCTCACAAACTTGATTGAGTTTTTTGAAGAAGTAACAAAGAAGATTGATGAGGGCAGAATAGTAGATGTGATCTATATGGACTTCAGTAAGGCGTTCGACAAGGTTCCCCATGGAAGACTGATTAGCAAGGTTAGGTCTCATGGAATACAAGGAGAATACCACTTGGATACAGAACTAGCTTAAAGGTAGAAGACAGAGGGTGTTGGTGGTGGGTTGTTTTTCAGACTGGAGGCCTGTGACCAGTGGAGTGCCACAAGGATTGGTGCTGGACCCTCTACTCTTTGTCATTTACATAAATTATTTGGATGTGAGCATAAGAGGTACAGTTAGTAAGTTTGCAGATGACACCACAATTGGAGGTGTAGTGGACAGTGAAGAGGATTACCTCTGATTACAACAGGATCTGGACCAGATGGGTCCATGGGCTGAGAACTGGCAGATGGAGTTTAATTCAGATAAATGAGAGGTGCTGCATTTTGGGAAAGCAAATCTTAGTAGGACTTATACACTTAATGGTATAAGTTTCCTTTATTGGTCAGAGTATTGAGTACAGGGGTTGGGAGGTCATGTTGCGGCTGTATAGGACATTGGTTAGGCCACTGTTGGAATATTGTGTGCAATTCTGGTCTCATTCCTATCGGAAAGATTTTGTGAAACTTGAAAGGGTTCAGACAAGATTTACAAGGATGTTGCCAGGGTTGGAGAATCTGAGCTACAGAGAGAGGCTAAACAGGCTGGGGCTGTTTTCTCTGGAGTGTCGGAGGCTGAGGGGTGACCTTATAGAGGTTTACAAAATTATGAGGGGCATGGATAGGGTAAATCGACAAAGTCTTATCCCTGGGGTGGGGGAGCCCAGAACTAGAGGGCATAGGTTTAAGGTGAGAGGGGCAAGATATAAAAGAGACCTAAGGGGCAACTTTTTCATGCAGAGGGTGGTACGTGTATGGAATGAGCTGCCAGAGGATGTCGTGGAGTCTGGTACAATTGCAACATTTAAGAGGCATTTGGGTGGGTATATGAACCCCACCCAAGAAGATGGAGTACTGGGCTAGTGTTGGATACTTGGTAGTGTGGATGAGCAGAGGGATCTTGGTGTCCATGTACACAGATCTCTGAAAGTTGCCACCCAGGTAAATAGTGCTGTGAAGAAGGCATATGACGTACTGGCTTTTATTAGTAGAGGAATTGAGTTCCGGAGTCCTGAGGTAATGTTGCAGTTGTATAAGACTCTGGTGCGGCCGCATCTGGAGTATTGTGTGCAGTTTTGGTCGCCATCCTATAGGAAGGATGTGGAGGCACTGGAACGGGTGCAGAGGAAGTTTACCAGGATGTTACCTGGTATGGTAGGAAGATCATATGAGGAAAGGCTGAGGCACTTGGGGCTGTTCTCATTGGAGAAAAGAAGGTTTAGGGGTGACTTGATAGAGGTGTACAAGATGATTAGGGGTTTAGATAGGGTTGACCATGAGAACCTTTTTCCGCGTATGGAGTCAGCTATTACGAGGGGGCACAGCTTTAAATTAAGGGGTGGTAGGTATAGGACTGATGTTAGGGGTAGATTCTTTACTCAGCGAGTCATGAGTTCATGGAATGCCCTGCCAGTAACAGTGGTGGACTCTCCTCTTTATGGGCATTTAAACGGGCATTGGATAGGCATCTGGATGAAAGTGGGCTAGTGTAGGTTAGGTGGGCTTGGATCGGCGCAACATCGAGGGCCGAAGGGCCTGTACTACGCTGTATTTTTCTATGTTCTATGAATAGGAAGGGTTTGGAGGGACATGGGCTGGGTGCTGGCAGGTGGGACGAGATTGGGTTGGGATATCTGGTCGGCATGGACAGGTTGGACCAAAGGGTCTGTTTCCATGCTGTACATCTCATCTCTATGACTTGACAGAGTAGATGTAGAGAGGTTGTGGTCTCCCTTGTGGGAGTGTCTAGGACCAGAGAGCACAATGTCAGAATAAGGAGTCATCCTTTAAGACTTTAAGGAAGAACTTATTGTCTCAGAGGGTAGTGAATCTGCGGAATTCTTTACCACAGTGGACTGCAGAGGCTGGGTGGCTCAGTATATTCAAAGTTAAAAATTACACAACGTCAGGTTATAATCCAACAGGTTTATTTGGAAATACTACTTTTCGGAATGCCACTCCTTCATGATGTGGTTGTGGAGGTTAAGATCATGCTCACAGAATTTATAGCCAAAGTAGTCCAGTGTCATGGAGATGTGATACAGTAAACAATCTTAGGTTAAAACTTTCATCTTTTAAAATGTGATATGCTGGTTTCTGTTCTTTGATACGTAAATCCCAGAACTTCTTTTAAATTACATTCTCAAGATAGCTCAGCTTTTTAAACAATAGTGTGAAGTCTGTCTGTGTCCTAATGCTACATATAAATTTATGGGGTGAATTTATTTTTGCAGAATTACATTTTATTTTGCTCAAAAACTGCATGAATCCATGTTAAACTCTGCAAAACTATACAGAGGGTTTGTCAGTCTGACATAGCGTTGTGACAGACAGATTTCACCCCCGTTGGTTAAAATTCTTGAGAATGATTTGGAGGTGACAATGTTGGATTGGGGTATACAAAATTAAAAATCACAGAACACAGGTTATAGTCCAACAGATTTATTTGGAAGCGGTCGCTTTTGGAGCGCTGCTCCTTCATCAGGTAGTTATAGAGTACTTGAGAATGTAATTTAAAAGAAGTTCTGGGATTACCATCAAAGAACAGAAACCAGCATAACCCATTATAAAAGATTAATGGTTTAATCTAAGATTGTTTACTGTATCACGTTTCCATGACAAATTCTGTGAGCATGATCTTAACCTCCACAACCACATCATGGTGCTCTGAAAGCCAGTGCTTCCAAATAATTCTGTTGGACTATAACATCTTGTGCGATTTTTAACTTTGTACACCCCAGTCCAACACCAGCAACTCCCAGTATATTCAAGACTGAGTTAAACGAAGTTTTTAATCAGTAAGGGAACTGAAAGTCATAGGAAAAGGCAGGCAAATGCAAGCTGTGAAGCCCTTCCCATTAAAGAAGCTGCTGCTGCTGTTGGACAGATTTGTGAGAGGGCATCAGCCCTATCTAACTTCAGTGGCATGTGCTGCCACACATTATTTAATGCAAACTTGTGCCACCTTATGCATTTCTCTTTGCTGGGAGTATACAATTTCAACTGTATAACAAAAGCGCAATTTTATTTCTGGAAGATATGAAAACCTTGACCTCCCAATTCCCTGTTCCATGTATTTTATGGTTCAGTGGCCAGGTAACATCCATTACCTATAATCACATGAAAAGCAGCCAGTTAAATATAAAAGGTGTCAAGGGACGATGGAACTTTAAGTCAGCAATAGTCAGCATATTTTAAAGACAGTGACCTAAAACTTATTAACCACAGTCTTGACGCCAGTAGTGATTTTGATTTACAGTGTTTTTTATATACATCATAATTACTACCTCCCTACTCCCAAATTGCTCATCAAATCTTCAATGAGGTATGATTTACTGCAGTTCTGGGAGGATTGAAAACCTCATTTTGGAGTGCTCCACCCAGTCTCTATTTGCTCAACATGTGAAACCAATCACCTATAATGGCCATTCTTAGTACTGAACTTAGAATTTTACAGAACATTACAGCACAGTATAGACCCTTTGGCCCTTAGTATTGCGCCGACCACGGAACCACTCTGAAGCCCGTCAATTCTACACTATTCCATTTTCATCCATATGTTTATCCAATGACCATTTAAATGCCCTTAAAGTTGGCGAGTCTACTACTGTTGCAAGCAGTGCATTCCATGCCCCTACTACTCTCTGAGTAAAAAAACTACCTCGGACATCCTTCCTATAGATAAGCTGCAGAGCTGGGCTGAGAGGTGGCAAATGGAGTTTAACGCGAACAAATGTGAGGTGATTCACTTTGACCGGAGTATCTGGAATGCAAAGTACTGGGCCAAAATTCTTGGTAGTGTAGATGAGTAGAGCGATCCTTGAAAGTTGCCACCCAGGTTGACAGGGTTGTTAAGAAGGCATACAGTGTTTTAGCTTTTATTAATAGAGGGATCGAGTTCCAAAACCATGAGGTTATGTTACAGCTGTACAAACCTCTGGTGCAGCCGCACTTGGAGTATTGTGTACAGTTCTGGTCACTGCATTATAAGAAGAATGTGGAATCTTTGGAAAGGGTGCAGAGGAGATTTACTAGGATGTTGCCTGGTATGGAGGGAAGGTCTTATGAGGAAAGGCTGAGGGACTTGAGGCTGTTTTCATTGGAGAGAAGGTTGAGCGGTGACTTAATAGAGACATAGAAGATAATCAGAGGGTTAGATAGGGTGGACAGGGGTTTTTTTTTTCCAAGTATGGTGATGGCGAGCACGAGGGGACATAGCTTTAAATTGAGGGATGATAGATATAGGATAGATGTCAGAGGTAGTTTCTTTACTCAGAGAGTAGTAAGGGTATGGAATACTTTGCCTGCAACGGTAGTAGATTCACCTACTTTAAGTACATTTAAGTCGTCATTGGACAAGCATATGGATGTACATGGAATAGTGTAGTTTAGATGGGCTTCAGATTGGTATGACAGGTCGGCGCAACATCGAGGGCCGAAGGGCCTGTATTGCGCTCTATATCTATCACCACTCAATTTAAAGCTATGTCTTCTCGTGCTAGCCATCACCATCTGAGGAAAAAGGTTCTCATTGTCCACCCGATCTAACCCTCTGATTATCTTAAATGTCTCAATTAAATCACCTCTCAACCTTCTTTTCTCTAATGAAAACAGTGTCAAGTCCCTTAGCCTTTCCTCATGAGACCTTCCCTCCATACCAGGCAACATCCTAGTAAATCTCGTCTGAACCCTTTCCTGAGTTTCTACATCCTTCCTGTAATGAGGTGACCAGAACTGTACGCAATACTCCAAGTGCGGCCGAATCAGAGTTTGATACAGCTGCAACATGACCTTATGGGTCCAAAATTCAATCCTTTTACCAATAAAAGCTGACACACTGTATGCTTTCTTAACAACCCTATCAACTTGGGTGGCAACTTTCAGGGATCTATGTACATGGACACCAAGATCTCTCTCCTCATCCACACTATCAAGAATCTTACCATTTGCCCAGTGCTCTTTATTCCTTTTGCACCTTCCAAAGTGAATCACCTCACACTTTTCCGCATTAAGTTCTATTAGATCATAGAACATTACAGTGCAGTACAGGCCCTTCGGCCCTCAATGTTGCGCCGACCAGTGATATCAATCTGGAGCCCACCTAACCCATGTACGTCCATATGTTTGTCCAAGGATGACTTAAATGCACTTAAAGTTGACAAATCTACTAGCATTGCAGGCAAAGTATGCAAACCTGTTGGGTTGAAGGGCCTGTTTCCATGTTAGGGATTCTATGATATTGGAAGGGTGTTAAATGAATACTTCTCTTGGATCTTCTCTCTGGAAAAGGAGAATGTAAGTACGGAATTCAGGAAATGGGACTCTAAGGAACTTGCAGTTTGACATAGGAGATGGGGAGGTAATGGAGATTCTATTGGGACTTAAAATCGGACAAATGCCCTGACCTGGATGAATTGGATTCCAGGCTGCTGTGGGAGATAGGCAGGAAATTGTAGGTGCTCTGACACAAATTTTTAATTACTCTCTAGCCATGGCAGGGGAAGTGCCAAAGGACTGAGGACAGCTAATGTGGTTCTATTTTTAAAGAAGAGTGGTAAAGATAAACAAATTACAGACCGGTGAGTCTCACTTCAGTGGTAGAAAAGCTATTGGAGAAAATATTGAAGGATCGAATTAAGACCCACTTGGAAAAGCATGCGTTATTAGGGATAGTCAATATGGGTTTGTTGGAGGGAGGTCATGCCTAAAACATTTGTTGGAAGTTTTTGGAAATGTGATCAAGCGTGTGGATGAGGGAAGTTCAGGTGTTGTTTATATGGATTTCGGCAAAGCTTTTGACAAGGCCCCATATAGGAGACTGATTTAGATTAAAACACGTGGAATTGAGGGAAATTTGGCAAGATGGATCTGAAATTGGGTTAGTAGTAGGGCACAAAGAGTAGTGGTAGCAGGCTGTTCAAGTGGCTGGAGGCCAGTGTCAAGCAGTCTACCACAAGGATCAGCACTGGGACCCTTATTATATACATAAATGATATAGAAGAAAATGTGGGGAGAAATGTTAAGCAAATGTGTAGACAACACCAAGATTGGTAGAGTGGTTAATAGTGAAGATGATTGTAGGTCACAGGAAGATATAGATGGGTTGGCTCAGATGGTATTTAACTCTGATAAGTACAAATTGATGCACTTTGGAAGAAACAACGAGGGAGTTTATACTTAATGGAGAGCTCAGAGGAAAAGAGGGACCTTGAGGTAATTATCAACAGATTCCTGGAGTTGGAAGAGCATGTGAATAGGATAGTAAAGGTGACACATGGGAAACATGTTTTCATCCGTTGTGGCATAGAGTATAAGAGCAAGGAGGTAATGTTGGAGTTATACAGATTATTGGTTAGGACACAGCTAGCATACTGTATACAGTTCTGGTCACTTCATTACAGGAAGGATATGATAGCACGAGAGGGGGTACAGAAGAGGTTCACCAAAATGTTGCCTGTGATGGAGAAATTGAGCTATAAGGAGACACTAGATAAGCTCGGATTGTTTTCTTTATAGCAGATAAGATAGAGTGGAAATATGATTGAGGTATATTTGATAATGAGGGGTAGGGAACAGGGTAATTTGGTTAAGGGGTCAATCACGAGGGCATTGTTTTAGGGTAAGGGGCAGGATATTCAGTAGGTATTAGGGAAATAAAACACTTTTTCCACTCAGCAGGTGGTGGGATTCTGGAATTCACTTCCTGGGAAGGTAGTGGAGGCCAGAAACCTTGCAACTTTTAAACATATTTGGATGTGCATTTCACATATCATTACATTCAAAAATATGGGTTCAAACACAGAAAATTGGGATTAATGCACTTTTAAAGGTAGTTATGGCAGTGCAGACTTGATGGGCCAAAGCTTTTTTGCAATGTGTGAATCTCTATCACTTTTTCATTATGTTACACACAATTTGTATTGATTATAATTTGTGTAAATATAAAATCTACTAAAAAGAATCTTGTTGCTATTTCTTCATTTGGAAGTTAATTCAACAATTATTTTGTTTACGATTCCTACGGGGAACTGTAATTGTTCGTGGCTTTTATAGCTACGCAATCTCATTTAACCTTGGTTTGCCTAACCTCTACCAAATTCTCAATCTGGAAAACATTCTCATCTCTCCCCTCCATGGCTCAATGTTAATTTCTCATACAGAATCATACAGCATGGAAATAGGCCTTTTGGCTCAACCTATCTATGCCAACCAGGTTTCCTAAACTGAACTAGTCCCACTTGCCTGTATCCCTATCCATGTATCTGAATAATTTAGTCATCTTTGCCTCAATATTTGAGGAAATCCTTGAAAGGAGAGACATTGCTTTTGCCTACATGTCCAAGTTAGTTTGAATGTAAAACTAAAGTCATTTCTCTCCATTAAAATATTGTGGCCAGTTAAGACTGCTAACTTTATTTTAAAAACATATTGATATGACGCATGTGCCTTAACATGGAGGACAGAAATCTTTAAGGAAATCATCGAACTGTGGTATGTTCAGAGTCTTTGAGGTGACCTGAGCAGCTTAGCAAAGCTTTCAGCCAACTTAGTACAGGTCTGTATGATGGACACCACACTGAAGGCAAACCTCAGAACAGAAAAGAAAACCAGCAGGAAATCAAAATAAAACAATGCAGATACTAGAAATCTGAAATAAAAACAGAAAACGCTGGGAAAACTTGGCAGATCTGGCAGCATCAAGCCATGTTCAATATGACTCTTAAGTCATATTGGTCTCAAAGCACTAACTTTGTTTCTGAAACGGTCATACTGAAGCGTAGCAAATGTTGTCCCCTTGTTCAAGTAGAGTAGTAGAAATAACCCTGGTAATCATAGGCCAGTGAGCCTTACTTGGGTGATGGGTAAAGTGTCAGAAAGGATTATAAGAGATAGGATTTGTAATCATCTGGAAAGGAAGAATTTGATTAGGGATAGTCAACATGGTTTTGTGAAGGATAGGTCTTGCCACACAAACTTTGAGTTCTTTGAAAAGGTGACCAAACAGGTGGATGAGGGTTGATGTGGTGTATATGGATTTCAGTAAGGTGTTTGATAAGATTTCCCACGGTAGGCTTTTGCAGAAAATACAGAGGCAGGGGATTAAGGGTGATTTAGTGGTTTGGATCAGAAATTGGCTAGCTGGAAGACAACAGAGGCGATGGTTGATGGGAACTCATCCTGGAGTTCAGTTAATAGTGGTGTACTGCGTGGATCTGTTTTTGGGGCCACAGCTGTTTGTCATTTTTATAAATGACCTGGGTAAGGACATAGGATAGGTTAGTAAATTTGCAAGTAAGTTCAGTTGAGTTGTGGATAGTGCTGAAGGATGTTGCAGGTGACTGAGGGACATAGATAAGCTGCAGAGCTGGGCTGAGAGGTGTCAAATAGTGTTTAATGCAGAAAAGTGTGAGGTGATTCACTTTGGAAGGAGTAACAGGAATGCAGAGAACTGAGCTAATGCTAAGATTCTTGATAGTGTGGATGAGCAGAGAGATTTCTGTGTCCATGTGCATAGATATCTGAAAGTTGCCACCCAGGTTGACAGGGTTGTTAAGAAGGCATACAGTGTGTGAGCTTTTACTGGTAGAGGGATTGAGTTTCAGAGCCATGAGGTCATGTTGTAGCTGTACAAAACTCTAGTCTGGCTGCAATTGGAATATTGTGTGCAGTTCTGGTCACTGCAAAATGGGAAGGATGTGGAAGCTTTGGAAAGGGAGTAGAGATTTACTAGGATGTTACCTATGAAAGGAAGCTCTTATGAGGAAAGGCTGAGGAACTTGACAGACTGTGTTCATTATAGAGAAGAAGGTTGAGAGGTGGACTTAATTGAGACATAAGATAATCAGAGGGTTAGATAGGGTGGACAGTGAGAGCCTTTTTCCTCAGATGGTGATAGCTAGAATGAGGGAACATAGCTTTAAATTGCAGGGTGATAGATATAGGATAGACGTCAGAGGTAGTTTCTTTACTCAGAGTAGTAAGGGCATCCTGCCTTTAACAGTAGTAGACTCGCCAATTTCAAGGGCATTTAAATGGTCATTGGATATGGATGAAAATGGAATAGTGGAGGTTTGATTGGCTTCAGATTGGTTTCACAGGGCCGAAGAGCCTGTACTGCACTGTAATGTTCTATGAAATGTCAACTCTGTTTCTCTCTCCAAAAATGCTGCAGACCTGCTGAGTTTCTCCAGCACTTTGTTTTTATTTACATACAAAAATTGTAATTGCAGTTGTAATTCAAACTTGGTTTTAATTGATCACAAAATGAGACACATCAAAATGAAGGATCAAAGATTACATGTTTTATTTATGAAACATACAGATACTCTTCTCATAGGGAAGGTGAGAGCTCAGTTCAGGGAAGGACAATAAAACTCAATACAGTATCAGTGAGCCAGCTACAGGCATTCAACAGTATGTGTTGCATTCAGCTTAGTTCAATCAGAGCAGCATTGAAGGCTGTTCTGTCTGTGTGTGGGAAAACTTTGGTAATTCTCAGCGTTATCCCATTTACTGAGGGGAAAGGGGGTAGAGGGTGAAGACATGATGCAAGTGAGGCAACTTGAACAGTCTCTCTATCTTCAGGCCTTTGCTGAAGTATGCTTTGCTCTCCCATGCCACGTTGGTGGTCTTGAAAAGAATGGAAACCCTAAGATACCCAATTCAAGACACATAAGCCAAAACCTTGGACTATTTAACAGGATCTTAGCTGATGGCAACTGTTGTGATATTCTATGAAGGAAACATGTAGCATTTTTTAAAAAATCAAATGGAATGGCACGCAGAAACAGGGGCTGCCTTTTAACAGTGCCAAAGAGTCTTCAAGCTCACTTCAGCTCCCTTAAGCATGAAGATGTACTTAATATGGACAGAACCCTACAATTTTGCATCAAAACCCAAGATCATACACACAGTGCTTCCTGGCACAAGTGGGCTTGAGAATCAGCTTAGCACTTATCCTGAAGCATAATGTCCTGTTCTTCTCTCTCTTTGAAACTTAGTGACTGATTTAATCTCTAGAATCCTGGAATTGTTTAGGCCCTTCCTTCCAATATGCTAGAATGTGAATCACAAGAATAAACACTGTTGCATTAACACTCAATACAGTTTCGCCAATTAGGATTACCTCAACTCGGTAGAAATGACTGCAAAAGCTAGTTTTAAATACTGCAGGAATGAGCAGTTACAAATACAATAAACCAGCTATAGAGCCTGTCCATACAGAAAAGGCACCGAGGACAGTTTCCAGTCACATCACCTGGAGCGAGACTGAAGTTTAGAAAAAAAGTCTTAAACTCCCACGTTGTCTGTAACTGTTAAAGGGTTCTCAGTGAAATTCCCCACAGCATCATTTGAAATCTCTAGTCAATAAAGGAACTGATATTAGAAGCAAACCAACATCTTTAACTGATAAATCAGCTAACTAACAAAGAGGGATGGTGATAGAGAAACCTTTCTGTATTGACAGCAATAATAAAAACATTGATTTACAAAATTTCTATCAGGATTGATAGCCAGGAAGCAAAGGCAGGGAAATTCACTAGTAAACAGTGACATTAACATCACAGTCTCTCAATCTGAACATGAGCAGAGGCCCGTAGGCACAAATTGCAATCCTAACCCCTCCACACCATCACCAATGGGTCTGCAAGCTTCAGGCAATTTAGCACTGCCAAGTAAAAATCAATTGCAACCTTGCGTCACAAGGAGTGCACAAGAAAGCCTGGGTCCCACAGAAAAACCATGGGGAAAATAGTGTCTTATCATCAAAATCAAAGACAATCATTCTTCTCCTTGAAGAGGTCTGGAGAAACAGAGCCAAAAACATAACACGTAAAACAGATAAATTGCAACTGGCACTGAAGAACTTGTAATAGCAAATATCACGAAAGCCACAATTCATACAACACTGAATTAATAAATACCCTATAATCAACAACCCCCGATCACAAAAACCTACAAATTCAATTAAAATAACTTGATTCAACATCCCCTCAATATTGCAGTTTGATTGGGGAGCAATCCATTTCAAGGAGCACCATAACAATGCAGTCCGTGATAACTATGGAACCCCTCAGGCAAGACTGGTTTCTCTATGTACCATCACCTGAATGTGCAGCACTGCCCCACCAGCAAGGCCGATTAGTCTGCTCAGTCCAATGGGTGGCTGTTCAGTGGTACCTGGGATCATCAGGTGAAATGTAGAGCACAGCTCTCTGGTAGGACTCAAAACTAATCACAAGGAATAACGACTTCCACAGCTGCTGAGCAATGGGGAACCTATGGAATGACTGGCATGCTCCTGTGCAATTGATAAACTTGTCTACATAGTCAGCTAATATGTTGATGTAGTCAGAGGCAGACAGAGTGTGGAGATCTCGCCCGCTCAGTCAAAGTGTGCATTTCAGTGAAGGAATCGGATGCTCATCTTCTGCTCAACGTCAACCTTCTCCAACACCTGATGGCGAAGAGTGAATAAAGTAAGCTGGTCAGATAGAAAACAGAGAGAGAGACGGAGGGAAGTTCTCAACAAATAGTGAGCAGATACGGACAGGTACGGTGCAAAGATTAATGCAATTATTGAGAGTAATGCAGGAAACAGAGCAACTCTGCAAGTTCATTGGGTACAGCTTAGTTACTGTAATTGTATGTGTACTGGTGCACAGGTCTGTCACTGTAGAACACTGGGATACAGTACATGTGGGTCTGTATCTATTCAATGCCCGAAACATAAGCAGATAGCAAAGTCTAAAGTGAGAGTATATTGCTGCCCTCATACCTTCTGAAATTCATTGAAAGAGATAGAAAGGTCACCATCCTGGTCTGCCTCTTGAATAGTTCTGTCTGCAATGCTGCCCAATTGCTCGTCAGAAATGTTGACTCCCACCATCATGCGAAGGACCTACGTTGTGATAAAAGGAAGTAAACCATTGACAGTAAACATGTTGGTCACACTACAGCCTGCACTGATCAGAGCCTAACTAAAAATGCTAGAAACTTCACAAAAAAGAGCCAATATCCCCAGTCTTCTCATATCCCTCTCACTCTGTACAGTGATTTTCTTCACTGGTCATTCAATATGGGCATTGTGTGTTTTGGACAGCTTCCACTGAATGTGTCCTGCAGGAGGTGGTGAACCATATTCTTGAACATCTGCTGGTATGTAAGAACATTCCCATTGCTGTCGTTTTGATCCTGCAGCAGTGAAGGAACAACAACAACATAGTTCCAAGTCAGTGTGGAAACGACCACCACACTAACAGGGTTGCCGAAATGTCAATTCTCCTGCTCCTTGGATGCTGCCTGACCTGCTGTGCTTTTCCAGCAACACATTTTTCAGCTCTGCATCTATTTCCCCAAGATAAAGAAAGGCAATAAGGTAGCGAAGTGCATCCTTTCAATAGTGTCTTTAGTTTTTAAAAAAAATCTTTCCAAAAGTAAATATCAATGGGGTTCAGTTCAACATGCAAATTATATTGGGGAGGAGGATTGACAAGTGCTGCATTATCAGAGATGTCTTCTTTCAGCTTAAGCTTGAAACTGAAGTCCCTGTGTGCCTCATACTCAAGATGACGGAGAAGATCCGACAACACAATTCCCAAAGAGCAGGACAGAGCCCCCTACTTTCTTGGCCAATATTAATCCCTGATTCAACATCACTAAAACAGATTATATGTTTGTGACCATATGTAGGCTAGACCAGTTTCAGACAGAAGATTTACTTCCGAAAGAACATTAGTGAATCAGATAGGCTTGATGATGTTCATCAATATTTGTGACCATGTGGGCTACCTTTCAAGTCCAGATCCATGAATTAATTGTCCATTTTATTAATTAAATTTAAATTCCACCAGCTGCAATGGTGGGATATGAACCACTGTCCTTGGAGCATTATGAACTGCAAGTCTCTGTGAATCTATGACAGAGAAAGTCCCATCAGAAAACGCTACAATGTTAATTGGTAGGAGAATCTACCACTTCCTTGCTGTCCCCTCTGAGTTGTCAGTTTAACACAGCACCATAGAAGGAAATACTCAGTACCTGCAGGAGCTCTTCACGTGAAATCTTGTCATCCTTGTCAAGATCATAAAGTCTGAAAGCAACTGAAACAGTAAAGAAAGAATCATTGTGCAATACTGTATTTTTGAAGGACTGCAGGCAGCAGAGAGTGAAACACTGCAAGTGTCACTGATCTCATCTCGTGTTCACTCCACTTTTTGAATGTCTCTTTTCTCCTCCCCTTTGATTTATTCAATCTCCCTTGCTCTCAAAACCACTTGCTAACTTCCTCTGTCCATTCAATCATCCATTCTTCTTTCCCCTCTTCTCTACCTTTATAACATATAAAGTGTAACTCATTGTCTGAAGAGATAGAGGTAGATCCTCTGATACACTGGTAGACTCTGTTCTTTCTCACTTGTACATCAACAGATCAGATGCAACCTGAAGCATCCTGTAGGGATAGGGATAATACTAGGAACACATTTCACTGGGGTGATCCTGTCGTGGGTGGAAACATGGTCCTGTCAGTAGGGGGCAGCAAGGGTGAGAATATAATCCGTCAGCAACGGACCAGGGTGGGGGGCCACTGCTGTTAGACTGTTTTCAAAGTTCCACATTTTGATGTTGAATGAGATGGTAACTGGTTATTGGACGATTTGCTGCCTTGGGAAATATTTTGCTCTGTACCACACAGAGGAGGCTGTGTCATTTTGCTGTTGGTGCTGTGTTTACCTCAGCTAAGTACATCAGTCTGAATCAGTTTGGAGGCTATCCAAACCCATGCCAAGTTGGTACTTGCTTCCTGCTACACAGGTTCTACACCATCATAACAGATACTCTGTCTCAATCTTCACATGGGGAATCTAAAATAAGGCACCTGGTGCCCCTCCCGACTTCCTGGACCACCGCTCTGGCAGGTTCACTCAGTAAGGCGAGCCCTTGCTACATACAAACAAAAGTCACAGTGGGCAATTCATTTACACACTGAACAGTAACTCAGTGTCACTTGTCTAAGCTAAGGTACAGTAACCACAATTAACCAAAAGAATCAGGTACTTACAAAGCAGCTTGTTGTTCCTGCTATTGAGTGGTTCAGGAACACGAGGATCTTTGTTTTTGTCACTCTCCTCGATGGGTCGGAAATGAGCAAGAGTCCGCATAAAGCCCCGGAAATTCACCTGGTCTTCGCTGAGCACAAATGGAAAGAAAAATCCAAGGTTGAGCAGAAAGTGGCCTAGAATTGCTGCAGTAACTGGTCATAATGATCAGAGTACAGTGGAGGGCCAGCACTACTCAACATCATCCAAAAGCCTAAAGGGTCTGTTTCTGTGCTGTACACCTCTACGACTCCAGATGCTATTCTTTAGAGTGTTTGTGGGGCCAGGGTAAGTATCAGATTGTCTATGCCTGCACATTAAGACGCTGGACAAATAGGAGTGAATGCTCAAAGTCTCTCTGGAAAGCAGAGATCAGGCTTGGTGTTTGATATTGGGACCAAATGGGTGGTGGAAATGGCAGATGAGCTCATGAATGTGGGAGCTGGTGGGAAGAAAAGGTGAAGACAAAGATGACCTACTGCTAAGTGTTGATCACAGCTTCACATTATTCATTCAGCAGATTGTTCTGTTACTTTCCCTGTCACATATTTAGCTAGCCTCAAATACAGCTATACTAATCATAACAAGGATTCCTCATGGTAGCCAGCACCTCTGAAATTTCATTTAACATTTATGACTATTAGTACTCTATCTCCCACAAGTGAAAATACTTTTCCTATATTCTACCCTGCCATAACCTCTCCTTGTCTGAAACTTATTGGATCACAAAGCTTTAAACAAAGAGCTACCTGCTCCGTCTAAGATGGTGATGAGAAACATTAACCCTTTCTAATGTGTCAATCTGAGTGGAAAAAGTCCATGTCATTGGAAAGATTGTAATTTACGCCAGAAAGTACAAATTAGTAACCTAAAAATGAACTTAGTCAAAGTTGGATGATGTTACAGAGATGGAAATAAGCATTCAATAAAATCATAGTAAATTTAATTGTGACCTTATAAATATTTTGCCAACTAGCCCTTAATAACCATGGGCTCCCTGGTTACAGAGAACCTATTTACTGCTGTCTTAAAAATATTCAGTTACGCTGTACCCGGGAAATTCTCTCTGGGGAAGAGAACTCCAGGCTCACAATCTTTATAAAAAAGTTCTCATCTGTCTTAAATAGGAGACACCATATTTTGTTGCGTCATCCCAGTCTCTTCCACATACTTTCAGTGTCCATTCTGTTAATTTCCTTCAATATCATATTTATCAATAAGATTGTGCTTTATTCTTCTAAACTTTAAGAGATACAAGCCTGAGCTATCCAGTCTTTCCACATAAGACAAGCCCTCAGGAATCGATCAAGTGATGCAACTGACACCCTTTCTCTGTGCTTTGCTATAACTTCTCTATAGGCCACAACACTCTTCAGTTTTCTGCCACTGCCAACTCCGTCTAGCTATCTGAAAGGTGCTCAACAATTAATCATGGAAACACATATTGATTCACTGCTCACCTTTCAGGGAAGAAAGCATTGATTATCCTGTCTCCAAGTGGGTTAATAGCCAGCTCTGGGATCCGTTGAAAATCTTCACGGCTACAAGGACAGAAACAGACGTTTAAGTATGATAGCGATGATCTGGAAAAGCGCCCCTCAAATGATGGTCAAATGGTTCATTCAGCGTCACAGGCAGGAACATACAAAAAGGCTCAAAGAAGCCTTCAGCCCCTCGATGCTCACTCTATGTATGCCATAGTGCAAGCTCATTCACTCAATGACCAAACCAATAACAATGCAAATCCTACAAAGAGAAGGTAGGAAGACTGAGCAGAGGCCAACATCATAGAAAACTGGAAAATTCTTACACAATTTTGCAAGACAGTCACAAGGCTTCCAGAGAGAATGGCTCCCGTCAATGCATGCCTAACTATCCCATTACCTTGAGGTTGCATTGGAGATTATTCTATCCTTTGTGTTAGTTCCAGAGGTTACAAACATAAAATTCTACTTCTTCCCATACCTGCAACCCTAATCTGTCAAAGACTGACCTGAAATGTTAACTGTTTTCTCTCCAAAGATGCTGCCAGACCTGCTGTGCTTTTCACGCATTTTCTGCGTTTGTTTGTAATTTTCAGCATCCACAGTTCTTTGGCTATTTTGTTTATTAAAGAATGACCATCACTCTATTCAAATTATCATTGATTGTCTCCTGTAGTGAGCTATGTCTTATACTAGGTCCCATGCTGTTACACATGAAATGGGTATACTCATTTTCTCAGCTATGTCCTCAATTCCAAGCCTTGTCTCTGTAAAGTTGTTCACATCTACTTAACAGAAATATTGGCAGCGAACAATTCACAGGACAAAGTTGAAGCAAAGCCAAGTTTGAGTCCAACATTGTACATCAGCAGCCCAAGTCTATGGCAGAGAGTAAGGAAATGATACTTGCTTTGCAAAAAAATTCTACACAAGGTTAACATCTTCGAATGGGTGGGGGAGGAGGTGGTGATGCATGCAGGAAACAGGAGGGGTGGGTTGGTGCACATGAGAGGGGGAAGGTCATGTGTAAGATGGTAGCTTAACAAGGGCTTCCAGTTAATGTGAGTACCAAGATGCAAGAGCATTTACTGCAAATTCACAAGACAGCTACTCTGATTATGGTTTTTTGAAATCAAGGTTAAATAAGATAACTTTAAAAAGGAATCGACACACTGTGCTAACCAGGTTTCCATAGACTTTTAAGTGACAGATCATACTCTGTTGTGTATGGAAGACCATGCATAGACTCCCTCTGTGCTGAATAATTGTGATTAATTTCTCCTGGTGACTGAAGGAAATGTATTAATTGAGCATCAACAAAGCAAACTGTACAGGGAAGTTGCTCACTGAAATGTAGACAGTATCACTACAGGCCACCGATACTAACCAAGAAGCCTGCTCAAGACCATACAATTTTTCAGCATTTTTAGTGTATAGAAATGTCCGAAAGCACTCCTTGGAAGTGTAATCAGAAAATTCACCAGAGGAGCTTGATCAAAGTTGTGATTAGGAAAGTACCTAATGAAAGAACACAGAGTTATATATATAGCATGTCTGCTGGATCAATATGAGCCGCCTCTGCCACCCCACTGACATATCTCCTATTCCTTTCTCCAACATGTGTTTATCTTGTTTTCACTTAGGAGGCGGAAGGAATACCAAACATTTCAGTAGTGGTTAATCTAGTAGCACTCATGCCTTTGAGTCAAGGCTTTGTGGTTTCAAGTCCTCTTCGAAACTTGAAAACATAATCCAGACTGGCATTCCAAATGCCATACCTTCAGTGCTTTTAAACCAGATATTAAACTGAAGTCTGAGCTCTTAGCTACCTCAACAAGATCTCTCAGCATGACTGGAAGAACAGAAGATTTCACCCTGTACAAAATGCAATACTCATTTCAGATCACTAAAATATTGTACATTCACACCATGCAAGATCCAGACAATGACCATCTCAACAAGAGTAATTGTAAGCAGCCCCCATGATACTCAAAGGGATCAGATCGTTGAATTCTGCAAGGGAAAGATTAGTGTCAAGGGATAAATGACTCACCTCCTGACTTCCCAAAGCCTGTCCACTATCCACAAGTCAGGAGTGTGATGGGATATTCCCCACTTGCTTGGATAAGTGCAGACCCAACAATACTCAAGAAGCTTGCAACCATCCAAAACAAAGCAACCAGCTTCATCAGCACCCCAACCTTCACTTTAAATAATGGCTCCTTTCAGCACTGGTGCACTGTGGCGGTAGTCTGTACCATCCATAAGATGCAGAACAGCAACTCACCTCCCAAACCTTCAATTTCTCTAGAAGGACAAAGGTCAACACCTACAAGTTCCCCTTCAAGTCACTGTTTAGTAACTATCAACATGATTTGTAGATATTGTTTAATATTGTACTGTCATGGAAACAGACATCCATCCCTGAAAAGGGGAGAAAGGAGATGACTTTGGGAGAATTTATTGCAGAGGGCAGAAGAGAACTGTGAAGGAAGCCTCCAGTTAAGATTTTTTGAGGGATTCCAGAAGTTGAGAAGACCTGACCACTAAGAAGTGAAGTGGTAGAAGAGCTATTTGTACATGCCAGCCCTCTGGCCCAATCCAAGCTGGCACTTGCTAATTGCATAGGCTTTTGCTGTGTAACTAGTGACATTACATCCCATTTTTGAACTTTTATTAAACTCAACATCTCACCAAAAGAGAAAATGCTGGAAAATGTCAGCAGGTCTGGCAGCATCTGTAAGGAGAGAAAAGAGCCGACGTTTCAAGTCTAACTGATCCTTTGCCAAAGCTTTGACAAAGGGTCAATTAGACTCGAAATGTCAGCTCTTTTCTCTCCTTACAGATGCTGCCAGACCTGCTGAGATTTTCCAGCATTTTCTCTTTTGGTTTCAGATTCCAGCATCCGCAGTAATTTGCTTTTATCAGCATCTCACCATATTGGTTGCACTTGAATACTGATTGGCTGAAGTAATTTTCTAATTTTAACTCTGTATCTTTCAAAATACAATATTCTCACATCACCCTGGTTTGGTGCGATAACATCATTCCTTCACATTGGGTCAAAATCTTGCATCACCCTCCCTAACAACATTATAGGTGTACCAACAACACAAGGACAACTTGTGGCTCAAAGTTGTGACTCACCACACCTTCTAAAAAGCAATATGGGATCAAATGCCGTGGCACAATTAGGCCATGAACAAATGAAAGAAGTGATCTAATCAGATTGAAGGTGATGGTTTGTGGAATTTTGCTATTGTGATTGCAAGGCACTTAGAATTAGCTTTATTGTCACATATATTCATATTAGGGCAATGAAGAGTTAAATCACCACTTAAGATGCCACCTTAGGTACAAAGATACCCACGTAAAAAATCTTCGGAAAAAAATGAGAAAAATAAAGAAAATGTTCAGCATTACAGTCCTTCAAGCAGACTGTACTGAACTTAACCTGGGGCTGCCTATTCCAAATACTTTCTGGGTACTTGTGGAACATTGAAAGTATTCCCCCATCTCTGGGCCAGGAGGTCCAGGTTTGAGTTCTTAGAGGGTTAGAAGGACAGCTACCAATGGAGGATTGAGCAACGTGACTGTACAAAGCAAATTAATGGTACCGATAAAGGTTCACACCCAAATATCCCGATGTGGAGATCAATTGTTAAACGTCCTGTTGTAAGATGAGCAGATTCTTTCTCTTCATTTTAAAAAGTAAATTGTTTGACATTACCCTCACTGTGAAGGTGACTTTGCTGGAACTAGTTTAAGCTGGTTGGAACCTGAAATTTGAAAAGCTGTTTTTAAACTTGCGATCTTGCAGGAAGTAATGCAACTTTGAAAAACTGTGTTCTGACAGTGCCAGAGATAAACCATTAATCAACATGCTCTCAGATGTAAATATAATGACTCAGCTAAATAAAAAGTGGATGAGTGATGACCTTCCTTCTCATTCTAGCTTTCACAACACAGGATTGTGTCACAGCACATGGTTAAGTTACAAAAATAACAATTCCCTGTTCCACGTCTGCCAGCTCTTCCTAGACTTCCCTTTGTAGGAAGGAACTTTCATCATGATGGGACATGGACATGACTTGTTCCAGGCACAAATAGTTCAAACCACCATGCTTCCAGACTCTCCAAAATCATATTAAGTGCTACATTGACAGAGGTGTGGTTCATCAGCTCAGCAGTTAAAAAATCCCTTTTGGCCTATCAGACGGATACAAAAAGCCACATCACTACTTCAATGATGAGCAAGTTAGATCACCCTTGAATCCTAGGTTATTTCTCAATCAACGTCACAGTAAAAAAAAAACAGATGATCCAATCATTATGCAATTATCAGTAGCAGGAGTTCGCTATGCAGAAACTGGCTACTCCGTTTCCTTCATTGTGAGTGGAGTTCAACAGCACTCGAGACAGCCATAGGCAATGATCCAACTCCTTCTTTGCAGCCATTGCCACAATCTACCTCTATTAACCCCACCCAATTCGTCCATATCATCTTTTTTTTAGTACTTCTGCCTCCTGAATTTCAATATCATTTCTAATTCGAAGGTGACAAAACAAATTGGTCCTAATTCTCCTTAATTACGTGAAACAGAGTTCAGTGATGTTGGGAAATAAACTCCTCGTTACATCCGAACTGGATCATAGTATTTTCTTTACACATCCTTGCAAGACTGCAGTTTGCTGAGTCAGCAGGTAAGATGAGTCAGCAAGATTGACCGTGCTAAATTGTCAGGCTGAGAAAATCTCTAACATTACAATCAAAAACAACTTGAATATGGCAACAAGTTCAATGACATTTTGAAAGGCAATTAATTAAACAGTCCACTGTGCAAGTGTTTCAAGAAAATGACATATGACATTGGACCAAAGGAGAGGAAGATAATTCATCTTACAAGACAGCTTTCTTAATCCAGCCTTCAGTCTTATACCCAACGGGAAAAATGCTTAAAATCTACATCTTTCCGTTGAATAAAAACTGATTTGTTTGCACGTCAAATTCACCAGTGTCTCATTTGACCCACAAAATTTCCTATTACAGGTGAGAAGTTCTTATACAAACTAAACAATTTTACTCATAAACTTTGTGGCAATTTTGGTCAGCCTTATAATCACACTACCTGGCATCACAACCGGTTTTACTCCTTCCAGGAAGCAAATTATAAATTCTGACCAACAGTACTGTACAAGCTTTATGTACTAGAATCCTGCTTGCTATTCTGTGAACCAGATACTACCTAGAAACGACTGGTGACAGGAAATCTATTGTATGAATTAGCTGATCCCAAGGGTTGATATTTCCTTACCAAAGTGTGCCATTCTCCCCCTTATCCAGACTGGTGAATCTGCTATAAAGGCGTGTAATCTGGCTGTGAGAAACTGTATATAAACAAAACAAAATCAGATAGAGTTAGGAGTAAGTGGGTTAGAATGTTGCCCTTCTACTTGCGTGACAAGGGACCTGTTAACTGCCCACATGAAAATAACCTCAATGAAATTCAACTAAGTCCCAAAACACAGCTTCTGTCAGCAGTGGCAATCAATCACTGCCCCATTAGTACAATGTTATTTATCATATTCTCTCTTTCCTCTTCCCACCTGCTTCTCTCTTACCTTGTCTCCCTGATCTCCGTGCTACTGTCTACCGAGTTCCCTCCCCACCCTCACTCTTTTCTCCTCTCACCACATCATTCACACTCACAAACCCATTTTTTCTTGAGTCTCTACTCTTTTCACAGATCCCACATTCACTTCATTCCCCTTCCCACTTGGTGTCCCTACTCCATTCATCCGACTAACCCACTCACACCCTTTCCCTGCATTTCCAACCTACCCCTTCTTTTCTCATTATCCCTCGTCCTCTCCATCACCGCTCCCCAGAATCATGATTCCTTTCCTTCCTGCTCATTCCACACTCCAATTCCCTCTTGCCCATTCTTTCCCCCCCACTCTATTCCATTCCTCAATCACCTCATCTCATCTGCCCGACATTCTCACTCAACTCATTCCTTCCTGTCTCCATACTCTCAATCCTCACACCAGCCTCAATTCCTCTTCAGGCCATTCTCTCCTCCCCCAAATTCTGTTCTTCCTTCACTAAACCTTCATTCCAGACCCTCGCCTACAGCACCGTCACTCCAATCCCTCGCCTCTGGCGCTCTCACTTTAGATCCCCTCCTATCCCCCTTCCCTCATTCACGCCCCACCCTCCTCTCTTCCCCCCAACATACATTGCTCTCCAGTCTTATTTCCCCCCCATCGTCCGCTGCCCTCCCCTCTTATCCCCCCCCAGCGCCCTCACTTTAGACCCCCTCCTTTCCCCCTCCCCCTTACCTCCCTTACCCATCTCCCCTCCCCCCTTACCACCCACCCCTCTAACCACCCTCCCCTCTTAACCCCTGCCCTCCAAACTTACCCTCTTCCCTCCAACCCCCTCCCCACCCTCCTCTTACCCCATCCCCTCATACCCCCTCACCTCTTACTCACTGCCCTCCCCTCTTAACCCCCTCCCCTGCCCTCCCCTCTTACCCCCTCCCCTGTCTTCCCCTCCCTTCTTACCCTCTCCCCTGCCTTCCCCTCTTACCCCCCACCCTCGCCTCTTACCCTCTCCCCTATCTTCCCCTCCTACCCATTCCCCTGCCTTCCCCTCTTACTCCCTCCCCTCCCCCACCCCTCCCTCCCCTCTTATCCCCCGCTACCCTCCACTCTTACTTCACCCCACCCCCCCAGCACCCACCCCTCTCCCCCCCCCCCAACCATCTGCCACCCCCACATATCATCCCCACTGCCTGCCCTCTTACCTCCCCCACCACCTGCCACCCTCCCCTCTTATCCCCCCAACCACCCGCCCCACTTACACCCAATGCCCTCCCCTCTCCCCCACCCCCTCGACCACCAGTCCCACTTACCCGCACACTGCCCTCCCCTTATTCCCACCCCCGGTTGCCTGCCGCCCATCCCTCTTACCTGTCCCTCCCTCCCTCCCACCCTCCCCTCTTCCCCCAGCACCTTCCGCCAACTTACCCTCCCTTCCCCCCCACCTCAGGTCCTCTCTTTTTCTCCCCCCCCCAGTCCCCTCGCTCTCCACCCCACCCCCCCCACCCAAGGTCCTATCTCTCTCTCGCTCCCCGCAACCTCCCCCATCCTCTTTCTCTCTCTCCACCCCCCCAGGTCCTCCCTCTCACTCTCCACCCCTCCCCCCCAGGTCCTCCCCCTCTCTCTTCACACCCGCCCCCCCAGGTCTTCCCTCTCTCTTCACACCCGCCCCCCCAGGTCCTCCCTCTCTCTCTCCACACCCCGCCCCCCCAGGTCCTCCCTCTCTCTCTCTCTCCACACCCCCCCCAGGTCCCCCCTCTCTCTCCATGCCCCCACCTCCCCCAGGTCCTCTCTCTCTCCACCCCCACCCCCCCCAAAACCAGGTCCTCTCTCTCCTCCCTCCCCCCCCCCCCCAAAACCAGGTCCTCTCTCTCCTCCCTCCCCCCCCCCCCCCAAACCAGGTCCTCTCTCCCCCACTACCCCAGGTCCTCTCTGCCCCCCCCCACCACCATCAACCAGGTCCTCTCATCAACCAGGTCCTCTCTCCTCCCCAGCTCCTCTCCCTCATCCTCCTCCCCTCCACACCAGCTCCTCTCTCTCCCCCCCCCCTCCAAACCAGGTCCTCTCTCTCTCTCCACCCCACCCCCCCCAGGTCCCCCCTCTCTCTCCATGCCCCCACCTCCCCCAGGTCCTCTCTCTCTCCACCCCCCCCCCCCAAAACCAGGTCCTCTCTCTCCTCCCCCCCCCCCCCCCAAAACCAGGTCCTCTCTCTCCTCCCTCCCCCCCCCCCCCCCCCCCCCAAACCAGGTCCTCTCTGCCCCCCCCCCCCACCATCAACCAGGTCCTCTCATCAACCAGGTCCTCTCTCCTCCCCAGCTCCTCTCCCTCATCCTCCTCCCCTCCACACCAGGTCCTCTCTCTCCCCCCCCCCCCACAAACCAGGTCCTCTCTCTCCCCCTCTCCCCCCCACCCAAACCAGGTCCTCTCTCTCCCCTTTTCCCCCCCCCCAAAACCAGGTCCTCTCTCTCCCCCTTTCCCCCCCCCCCCCCCCAAACCAGGTCCTCTCTCTCCCCTCCCCCCCCCCCCCCCCAAACCAGGTCCTCTCTCTCCCCCTTTCTCCCCCCCCCCCAAAACCAGGTCCTCTCTCTCCTCCTCTCTCCCCCCCCCCCCAAACCAGGTCCTCTCTCCTCCCCCCCCCCCAAAACCAGGTCCTCTCTCTCCCCCTTTCCCCCCCACCCCAAACCAGGTCCTCTCTCTCCCCCTTTCTCCCCCCCCCCCCCAAAACCAGGTCCTCTCTCTCCCCCTTTCTCCCCCCCCCCCCCAAAACCAGGTCCTCTCTCTCCTCCTCTCCCCCCCCCCCCCCAAACCAGGTCCTCTCTCTCCTCCCTTGCCCCCCCCCCCAAACCAGGTCCTCTCTCTCCCCCTTTCTCCCCCCCCCCCAAACCAGGTCCTCTCTCTCCCCTTTCCCCCCCCCCCAAAACCAGGTCCTCTCTCTCCTCCTCTCTCCCCCCCCCCCCAAACCAGGTCCTCTCTCTCCTCCTCTCTCCCCCCCCCCCCCCAAACCAGGTCCTCTCTCCTCCCCCTCCTTCTCCCCCCCCCCCCAAACCAGGTCCTCTCTCTCCCCCTTTCTCCCCCCCCCCCAAACCAGGTCCTCTCTCTCCTCCTCTCTCCCCCCCCCCCCCAAACCAGGTCCTCTCTCCTCCCCCCCCCCAAACCAGGTCCTCTCTCTCCCCCCCTTTCCCCCCCCCCCAAACCAGGTCCTCTCTCTCCCCCTTTCCCCCCCCCCCCCCAAAACCAGGTCCTCTCTCTCCTCCTCTCTCCCCCCCCCCCCCCCCCAAACCAGGTCTCTCTCCTCCCCCCCCCCCCCAAACCAGGTCCTCTCTCTCCTCCTCTCCCCCCCCCCCCCAAACCAGGTCCTCTCTCTCCCCTTTCCCCCCCCCCCCCCCCAAACCAGGTCCTCTCTCTCCCCCTTTCTCCCCCCCCCCCCCCAAAACCAGGTCCTCTCTCTCCTCCTCTCCCCCCCCCCCCAAAACCAGGTCCTCTCTCTCCCCCTTTCTCCCCCCCCCCCCCCCAAAACCAGGTCCTCTCTCTCCTCCTCTCCCCCCCCCCCCCAAACCAGGTCCTCTCTCCTCCCCCCCCCCAAACCAGGTCCTCTCTCTCCCCTTTTCCCCCCCCCCAAACCAGGTCCTCTCTCTCCTCCTCTCCCCCCCCCCCCAAACCAGGTCCTCTCTCTCCCCCCCCCCCCCAAAACCAGGTCCTCTCTCTCCCCCCCCCCAAACCAGGTCCTCTCTCTCCTCCTCTCCCCCCCCCCCCCAAACCAGGTCCTCTCTCTCCCCCCCCCCCCCCCCCCCCCCCCCCCCCCCCCCCCCCAAACCAGGTCCTCTCTCTCCCCTTTTCCCCCCCCCCAAACCAGGTCCTCTCTCTCCCCTTTTCCCCCCCCCCAAAACCAGGTCCTCTCTCTCCTCCTCTCCCCCCCCCCCCCCAAACCAGGTCCTCTCTCTCCTCCCCCCCCCCCAAACCAGGTCCTCTCTCTCCCCCTCTCTCCCCCCCCCCCAAACCAGGTCCTCTCTCTCCTCCCTCTCCCCCCCCCACCAGCTCCTCTTTCTCCCCCCCCCACCAGCTCCTCTTTCTCCCCCCCCCACCAGCTCCTCTTTCTCCCCCCACCCCACACACAAGGTCCTCTCCCTCGTCCCACTGCTCCCTCCCGCCAGCTCCCTCTGTCGCTCCAGGCCCCGTTTTGACTCCATCGAATTCCCCTTCCTCCTCCTCCTCCTCACTCACAGCCGGTCTCCTTCTTGATTTCCTCGATCTCCTCGTCCCGGAGCAGGCTCGATGCCCTGGACCCCATTGTGTGTCGCCTGCTTCCTCCGAGCCCCGGCCCCGGGAATGCGCCGCGCGCGTTCTCGTGGCGGGGGTTGGCCCTCGGTGGGGGGGGGGGGGGGCTTCCAGCCGCGCGCCGCACCACGCCTCTCCGTCACGTCACGACCGTGTCGTAATGGGCGGTGACGTCACCCTCCCTCGCGAGCCTGGTGTTCGCCAATCGTCAGAACTTCCAGAGCACACAAGTGCAACAGAAGATGTAATGTCTATTTAAGAAAATATACCGTTTATGTAGATAATTCATTTATTATGTAGAAGCAAGAATAAGCTGATCCCCACGTCGAGATTGTTCTGCCATTCAATGAGGTCACAGTTCACCATCCACTTCAGTGCCTTTTTTTTAAAAATTGCTGGCCCCATGTCCCTTGACAGCATTGATCTTTAGAAACCTGTCTCTCTCAATTTTCGGAAGAGGAAAGTGAATGAGGCAACATGAAAGAAAGGGTATAACTCTCAAGTGGCCTCCCCCCCACAGAGAGCTGCAGGTGGCAGGGCAGGTTCAGACTTGCACAGTCCTGGGCGTTGTCAAGAGTGTTATGGATGAGGAATGATGTGTTGGACTGGGATGGACAAAATCACACACTAGGTTATAGTCCAGCAGGTTTATTTGGAATACTAGCTTGTAGAGCACACGCTAGTGGGGTAGGATCATAAGACATTAATTCTATGTCTTAAGATTCTGCCCCATTAAGATATCTGATGAAGGATCTGAAAGCTCGTACTTCCAAAGAAACCTGTTGGACCAAAACCTGGTGTTATGTGATTTTTAACATAGATTTGGAGAGCAAGAATCATGGTGGTGATTATAAAACACCGCTTTTAGGCTTCAGTTACCATGGCGTGTCTAGTTCTGGCACCACACTTCAGGAAGAAGGCAGTGGGAATTGGGGGTGCAGTAAAGATTCAGAAAAATGATTATGGTGTTCAAGGGATTTGGTTCCACAGATAGATTTGAGAAGTGGGGTTGCTCTCCCTTCAGTGGAGAAAGCTGAGAGAAGGTTTTGTGAAGATATTCAAAATCATGAATATGAAAGAGAAAAGACAGGGAAAAACCTTTCCTATGGATGAAAGGGTCAATAACCACAGGACACCTATTTAAAGTGATTGGCAAAAGAAGCAAAGGCAAATGTGAGGGAAAATGTGTTTTGCAGGAAATAGTTAGGATGTGAAATGCACTACATGAATGTGGTGGAGGTAGTTTCCAGCATAGCTTTCAACATTATTAGAATAGGAAAGACACAGGAGCACAGGAGTGGTTGAGTTGATCTTGTAGAGTTGGCAGGATGTGACAAATGCTGTCATTCATTGATTCTATCTGTGCAGAGACCTTTTGCTAACTAAGAATTCCTGTTAGCTGCCAATTTTGAATAAGATAAGAGAATGGACCGAGAAAATATATATTCAGGGAGTAAATAATAAAATACTCAGCAGCAGTGCCTTCATGCGCTGGATTCCTGCTCACTACTGTGACTTCAATGAGCATTACAATACTTAAGATAAGGAGAAATGTCTGCTGATAAAAGGAGATGCAAATGCAAGGCTGTTCCCAATGGATTGTACTTCTGTACCAAAGAGTGCCATTATTTCCTATCTCTTATCAAGGCTCATGAATCTGCCAAACAGGTATGTCATCAGCTGTGAAAGACAGTTAAAGAAAAAAACTGAAAAAAATAGTCAGAGCTCAGTGGGTTAAAGTAGGTAAGAATGCTGTCCTTCCAATAACAGGGAACCTTACTGAGTACCCTGGAAGCCTGTAACATGTCCACTTAGCATAGAGTCATTGAGATGTACAGCACAGAAACAGACCCTTCGGTCAAACCTGTCCCTGCCAACCAGGTATCCCAATCTAATCTAGTCACACCTGGTAGCACCTGGCTCATATCCCTCCAAACCCTTCCTATTCATATACCCATCCAAATGCCTTTTAAATGTTGCAATGCCATTTTCTCTGGCAGCTCATTCCATACATATACAACTCTATGTGAAAAAGATGCTTCTTAGGTCTCTTGTATCATCTCTCCTTCTTACCATAAACCCTAGTTCTGGACACCCCCACCCCAGGGAAAAGACTTAGTCTATTTATTCTATCCATGCCCCTAATGATTTTATAAACCTCTATAAGGTCACCCCGCAGTCTCCGATGCTCCAGGGAAAACAGCCCCAGCCTATTTAACCTCTCCCTATAGCTCAAATCCTCCAAACCTGGCAACATCCTTGTAAATCTTTTCTGAACCCTTTCAAGTCTCACAACATCTTTCCAATCGGAAGGAGACCAGAATTGCATGCAATATTCCAACAGTGGCCTAACCAATGTCCTGTACAGCCGCAACATGACCTCCCAACTCCTGTACTCAATACTCTGACCAATAAAGGAAAGCATACCAAATGCCTTCTTCACGATCCTATCTACCTGCGACTCCACTTTCAAGGAGCTGTGAACCTGCACTCCAAGGTCTCTTTGTTCAGCAACACACCAGAGGACCTGACCATTAAGTGTCTAAGTCCTGCTAAGATTTGCTTTCCCAAAATGCAGCATCTCACATTTATCTAAATTAAACTCCATCTGCCACTTCTCAGCCCATTGGCCCATCTGATCAAGACCCCGTTGTAATCTGAGGTAACCCTCTTCGCTGTCCACTACACCTCCAATTCTGGTGCCATCTGCAAACTTACTAACTATACTTCTAATGCTCACATCCAAATCATTTGTGTAAATGACAAAAAGTAGAGGACCCAGCACCGATCCTTGTGGCACTCTGCTGGTCACAGGCCTCCAGTCTGAAAAACAACCCTTCACCACCACCCTCTGTCTTCTACCTTTGAGCCACTTCTTTATCCAAATGGTCAGTTTTCTCTGTATTCCATGAGTTATAAACTTGCTAACCCGTCGCCCATGGGGAACCTTGTTGAATGCCTAACTGAAATCCATATAGATCACGTCCACTGTTCTGCCCTCATCAATGCTCTTGGTTACTTCTTCAAAAAACTCAATCAAGTTTGTGAGACATGATTTTGCACACACAAAGCCATGTTGACTATCCCTAATCAGCCCTTGCCTTTCCAAATACATGTACATCCTGTCCCTCAGGATTCCCTCCAACAACATGCCCACCAACGACGTCAGGCGCACTGGTCTATAGTTCCCTGGCTTATCCTTACCACCCTTAAACAGTGGCACCATGTTAGCCAACCTCCAGTCTTCTGGTACCTCATCTGTGACTATCGATGATACAAATATCTCAGTAAGAGGCCCAGTAATCACTTCCTTCGCTTCTCACAAAGATCTAGGGTACACATGATCAGGTCCTGGGGATTTATCCATTTTTATATGTTTCAAGACATCCAGCACTTCCTCCTCTGTAATATGGACATTTTTCAAGATGTCACCATTTGTTTCTCTATAGCTGAAAATATGTTGCTGGAAAAGCGCAGCAGGTCAGGCAGCATCCAAGGAACAGGAAATACGACGTTTCGGGCATAAGCCCTTCATCAGGAATGGAGGAAGAGAGCTTCTTCAAGGAAGGCATCCTTGCAAGAGGATTCGCAGTAGGTTAAAATCTTCAAGGAGAAAGTGAGGTCTGCAGATGCTGGAGATCAGAGCTGAAAATGTGTTGCTGAAAAAGCACAGCAGGTCAGGCAGCATCCAAGGTACAGGAAATTTGACGTTTCGGGCATAAGCCCTTCATCAGGAATCTTCAGGATGATGATGGACAACATTTGCAGCAAGGGAGATAAATCTAAGGTACAGTGAGGTAGATGGATGACTTCCAGGAAAGGAAGCCAAGAAAGGCAGATAATGCAGGAGTCTCCACTGGAGAAAAGTTTATGAGTCACCACTTATGGTGTCATCTGAGGTAACAAGCAACAAAATAGAGAAAACAAACTAAAAAAGTTAAACATTACAATCCTCCTTACTGAAAAATAGAAAAACGAAGAAACAGTTACACAGTCCATAATCACCCAGCTATGCTAGACTCACATTCATGACAAGGGCTCAACCTCTTCCACTCTGGGCTCCACATTGCTTCTGCCCCAGACTATCTGCTGTAGTTGCCTTGCAGCCTGTTCCTGCTCCCACCACTGGCCACCCCAGGCTGCCTGTTCCCGCTCTTGCCATATCAGAAAATTTGGCTATAATGTCATTAATATGGATCATAAATAGCTCAGGCCATAACACCGATCCCAATGGCTCACCTCCATAGTTTACTCATTAGCAGGTTGGCAGATGGTAATGATCTATTTATTTCTATATCCTGTTTGTTGCCTAATCCTCTGTCTTGGCTCAATATAAACGGGACTAGATTAATTTAGGATATCTGGTCGGCGTGGACGAGTTGGACTGAAGGGGCTGCTTCCGTGCTGTATATCTCTATAAATCCATAAAATTACGGCTCATACCATGAGCTGTTATGCTCAATGTGGCACTTCATCAAATGTCTTTTGCCCACTCAATCAATCTATGACCATTTATAACACTTTTGCCTCCCAATTTAGTGTCATCTGCTAGTTTGAATATACAACCGTATTTCTTCCAATTCATTGTAAATGAAGAAAAGCTACAGAGCAAATTATAGGTTCCTGGGGCAATTTAATACACAGATGTTTCCCCACTTAGATTTGTTGACTACAATAAAGTATAGCAAGTTCTGCATTACAGTGTGTTGCCACCACTTCAAAAATGTTCACTGGTGAAACTGCCACTATTCTCTATTCTAGAAGCTCCTGATTTGATTTTGTTCTCATCCAGTAACCTGATAGGAGCCCATTTCTGCATAGCCAAGGTCATACAAACAATATTTGAATATTTTTTAAAAAACTATTTTTGGTGCATAATGGTTGAAGGATAAAGAGCTGGTTGCATCCTAATTTGGAGCGACATGTACACAGGCTGTAGGACCTTTTGAAAAGACAGGCAATATCAAAATACACAGAGGATGCAATTATTGAAATGGAAGGAAGGGATTTCAGTAAGGGCGATGGAACTGTGGAAGCTTGAGGACATATAAACGAATAGCACTTCCATAAAAAATTATCATGGTCACCTCGGAATACAAACCAACTTTACTGCTTCAACTGAGATTAGCTAAGCTGAGCACATGGCAGAAATCAAACTTGGGAACTTCCTGGTTTGTATTTGAGGTAGTTATTTTCCACTTTTTGATTTAATACTATGCATGATACAAAATTGTGGTCTTCCCCAGTGCCTAGAGTGCAACACAGGGATAAACTGACAAAGTAGCTTTACATTCTTATCTCTATTATGTTGTACCTTGATTTATCTTACTCCTCATACAGTGGATCACTTGGAGTATTCCATATATTTTAATGGATAGCGATGACAAAGCTCCTCAGTGTTAGGCATTTTACAGATTTAAGGTTGTGTGGAAAATCACATGCCCCAAACAAAGACACCATAAGATTTTACTGTGATACATTTGCCAATCTTGTGCTGATGGAGAAATGATGTAAGGGATACAGTTATGAAGATTCCAAACCTGTGATCTCTATCACCTAGAAGGGCAAGGGCAGCAGATATATGGGAACACCACCCCAAACAGCACTGTGGCTGTACCTACTCCAAATGCACCTCAGGGGTTCGTGGTGACAGCTCATCACTATATTCTCAAAAGGTGGTTGGGAATATACAGTGTGTTGTCTGGTTCCTCTAAACAAGCTACAGACATCTCTGACCACTACCCTCTGGCTGAAAATGTTGTTACTCACATCCCTCAAAAATCTCCTGCCCCTTGTCTGAAATCTATACCCTCTGGACATTGATTCCTCCACCAAGGAGAAGAAAGTTTTCCTGTTTATCCTATCTATGCCCCTCAATTTTATAAGTCTCAATCAAGTCCCCTCCCAATCTCCTCTGCTGCAAGAAAAGCAACATAGTTTGTTCAGTCTCTTTTCATAACAGTAACTTTCCAGCCCAGACAACATCCTGGTAAATCAAGGAGAAAGTGAGGACTGCAGATGCTGGAGATCAGAGTCAGTAATGTGGTGCTAGAAAAGCACAGCAGGTCAGGCTGCATCCGAGGAGCAGGAGAATCAATGTTTTGGGCATAAGCCCTACTGAGTCCTACTCTTTTTTTAAAAGTTATTCTTTTGCCCCTAATGTTCTTATAAAATGCCTTTGGGTGATCCTTTATTTTACTTGTCAGTGTTTTCCCTCCTAATTTATTTTTAAGTGAGGATTGCACTTACTGTAATTTTCCAGGCACCTACTGTTGAGCCTTCAGTATGTACTTTAAGCTTCCCTTATTCAAGGCTGTACATCCCTCGACACCCAGGAATCACTACTTATTTAGCCCTGATGTTCCTTCACCTTTACAGGAATACGTAGGTGTAGCATTATTTCCATTGAAAAATTATTCCCTTTATGTTGATACAAGTTTTCCTACATGAAGCTATTCCTGGTCCATTTTGGCTAGATCCTGGAGAAATTGAGTACTGCAGATGCTGGAGATCGGAGTCACAAAGTATGGCGCTGGAAGAGCACAGCCAGTTAGGCAGCACCAAAGCAGCAGAAAAGCTCAAAAATGTCGACTCACCTGCTGTTCAGAAACTGCTTGACTACCTGTGCTTTTCCAGTGACATACTTTTTGACTTTGGCTAGATCCTGTCTTACCATATTAAAAGCTATTGCCCCACAATTCAGAACCGTTATTTCTAGTACAACCTTGTCCTTTTCCATGACCACTTGAAATCCTACAAAGTTATTGTTATTATCACGGAAATGCTCCCCACTTACACTTCTACCATTCACTCAGCTTCACCGTCTAAAATTAGGTCCAGCACCATGCTTTCTTTTCGAGGAGTTTATGTGCTGGCTTAAAAGCTCTTCATACACATTTAAGAATTCTTTCCTCTCTAATACATTTGCACTTCCTCTCTCCCAATTTATGCTGACCACCATCAACAAGGCACAAATCAAGAATGCAGTGGAATACTCCCCATTGCCGAGATGGGAGCAGGTCCAACTACACACAAGAAGTTCAATCCACAAGACCACATATTAGAAAGTGCCACAATTCAAATACAAATCAGCACCCCTGCATTTTATTGGGTGAAGTTCCCTCACATGATCCAACAACCAAATAACATTTGTTGTAAGCCTCATGGCTGGTTGGTTGATTGATTTTCAGAATAACAGCCCATTTGATTTACAATTTAAAAAGGATCTACTATTTGAAAGTTATATTGACTTTCTACCAAGTGTAAAATTGAACTTTTTGTTTAAAGCAAAGGAGTCTCTGGGGGTGAAAACCTGCAATTTTGAAATTCTGAAGAAAAAGGGAAACTTTTAAAAGAAAAAAAGAGTCCCAGCCAAATCACCACATCTGGTCACCTTAAAACATGGATCCAGTGACTGTTAGGTTTCAGTTGATGAATGAAAGCCCAACCCATATATGCTGAGTTGGAGATAGCTTGGTTATTAGAATTCAAGTTCTAATGGGCTGCACGGTGGCACAGTGGTTAGCACTGCTGCATTTATAGTGCCAGAGACCTAGGTTCAGTTCCCACCTCAGGCGACTGACTGTGTAGAGTTTGTACATTCGCCCTATGTTTGTGGGTTTCCTCTCACTCCAAAAACATGCAGGTTAGATGAATTGGCCATGCTAAATTGTCCTTAGTGTGAGGTGAAGGGGTAAATGTAGGGGTCTGGGTAGGTTGCGCTTTGGTGGGCCGGTGTGCACTCGTTGGGCTGAATGGCCTGTTTCCACACTAAGTCATCTAATCAAGTTGACAAATGCTTTGTTAAACAATTAAAAGCTTTCTAACATGTGGGAACATCGAGAGGTTGATAAGCATTACTTCTTTACTAACTCCCAAGATGTTACCTTTTGGTCCTAAGAAAGGAAATAATTTATTTAGGAAGAAAGTCAGACTTCAATACAGATTTATAGATCTGAATTAAGAAAAAGTAATCTTAATTACAAAACAGAAATGAACATTAAAAATTCAATATCCTGGAAGTATATGAAAAAATAAATATTTCCAGTAATAATTGTGCACAATTATTACTGGAAATATTTATTTTTTCCAAACTAACCGTTTAAGCTGTTTGTTTTCCTTTACATTGGGGTCAGGATGCAAATAATAAACTGGTAACCTGGATCCAGATATCAGCTACTCAGTTAGGATGGTGACAGAATGCACTTGCTGCTTTATTTCTCTCTTCCTGAAGGACATACCTGGCTAGTCTAATTATGGGTACTAGCTGTGAGAATCTCAAATCCCATCACTTCATGAACAGCACAAAGGTATTCAAGCCATTCAACTACTACAAAACCACTACATCTGCAGCTTACTTGGATTTAATGTGACAATACTGAAGGACATTTCTGAAAAGTGGGATAGAAATTAATATGAAAGGTGCCAACTCACAGAACAGGTCTTCACTTTGTCTACAGATCTTAAGAGTTAGACAGAAACAACAGCTTCGTCCGCGGGCTTCAGATTTGAATAATGGTCAATCACCTTCACAACAAAATCAACATTCAGCCTATGGGATCAATTAATTGATTTCTGTACAAAGTTGAGCACTGGCAACAATGTTTTTCTCAGAGTTAGAATACTGAAAGACTGACACGTTCCAAAGGGGGGCAAAGGTCTTCGGTGGTACAATCGGGTCTTGGTTCAAGCAATGGAATCTCGTCATTCTGCATTTCTAAAACATTTTGCCTAGAGGGTTCGATGGATTCAAGCTCTGGAATGTCATCTGTGTTTATTATCCTTCCTTCTTCTTCAGAAGTTTTCTCAAATTGAGGGTGTGGTCTCACCAGAAGGCCATTTTCATCTACTTTGTACCTTTTCATAGCATCCCCTCTTCTTAGTCTCTGAATGACAGCTAATTCCTTCAATTCATATGGAAGTTCCATTGAGTAATGCTGGCAAAAGAGATAACATAAACATGAATAGTCAGGGAAGTGCAAGGGAGTCATCCTCAACATGCTTACTAAAATATTTATCCCCTGGCTAACATAAAAGAAAACATATGATCTGCTTATCACCACTTTTCTACTTGTGGGAGCTTGCTGTGTTGATAACTAGATGTAGCAACATGCTGTTCCTAATGGTGAGCTTCATCTGATGGACAGAAATGAGAAATTACAATGCATTAATTCTGAATTCAACAAATTTGTTTTTAGGAAGAGAGCTTAAAATTTTTGAAACTTATTTTAAAATAAACCAGATATTGTAGATGCAATTGCAAGTAAACTATTAGATTAATTAAAAAATACTGCAGATGCTGGAAATTTGCAACAAAAACAATATCAGGAAGACACTGGAAGAAAAGTGACAAGTTAAAGTTTTAGGCACAATCCTACATCACTCCATGAAATGTTAATTTGTCACTGCTCCCTAGAGATTGTGCCTGACTTGCTGAGTATATCCCACATTTTCTCCTTCATTTCAGGGAGAGTAAGGACTTTTTTTTAATGTCACAAATTAAACACTTGTTCTCTGTGCTAACGATTACTCCTGTAATCGAGCCCTGTCATACGAGTTCCACCTGTCCCAAACAAGTTCAATTGCTTAATTATCTTTGACAGTGCAGTGCCTACTTGGATGCAAATGCATATAGTTAATGAAATTTATTTGCACTAAAAACATACAAAAACTGCTGGAATGTTCCAATTTAAAATTTATTTGAACACTGTTTCACTAACCAACATTGTGCCTTAACAGTACTTGAGGGAAAACGCAGTAGGTGCTGGTGATAAACATCTCAACCAATTCAGACCAGGTTGATAACAAAGTGCGCCATTTACATTTTGTTTAACTCGGACTATAAATTGAAAACAAACTAATTACTCATCAAGTACCCACATGGAGCATTTAGCTGTGGGATGTTTGACACAATGGAATTAGAAATAAAGCGGCAAACAGTGGAAATCTGAAATAAACAACAGGTTGATAATCAGAACACCAAATCACACCTGTAAAAGTCAATGTACCTTAAATGCTGATTGGTTTGTGTGCATTTCAGAGATTTCTATGATGGATATCACATATCAAAAGTGTCAGTAATCTAAGTCATCACTAGTAAAGTTAAAAAGAGTTTAGGTTTTGTAAAGCTTGCCTTAAAGTGCATCTTAAATTTTGTGATGCATTTTTGGCATTTCAGAAATTTGCAAACTGTTGGTGCTTGTAGGTGGGAGTAAGACATGCTTTTAGGCAATTGAATAGCTACAGAAGTTAATTTGAGTGTCATGTGCTTCTGCTTTTAAACTACTGTAATTTACTAGAACATGTTTTTACATTGTTTAGCAATGTTAGCAGAAAGTCTCGTTTAATCCTTTACTTCTCTTTACCCACCAGCTTCATCCACACTTCCACTCCCAAGAGTTAAGATGTCACAAAAGAGGCAAAGATGAAGAAAAACCACATCTCTGATAAAGTATAAAGATAGCAACAAAAAACAAATGTTTCCTTAAGATGAATTAGATTGCATGTATTTTTTTTTAAGAAAGGAAGTCGTTACTTATATGATTAAATATTTACTTGAATTGTTTTTTAACCACATAAATGTTTGAAACTTACAGCTACCCTCAGTATCTCTAAGTTTCTTTATTAATTTTTCATGATTGCACACATTACCATGCTGAAGCACTCGGTCTTTACTCATTTAAAGAAACTCCCTAATTCTGTTGTACACAAGTGGCGTTCAACTGCAATTACCACAGAATAACTGATGGCAATTCTCTCTGCCAGGAGAAACTGAAAGGCAATGATGTTTCCAACCATCAAAAGCCAACCGTTTCCTAATGGCAAAGGCCTTGGCTGCTTGGAAACCAGAATCAATTGCTTCCAAATGGTCTTCCACGCTGCTTGGCAACTATCCCAGTTAACCTGTCTTTTTCTTGGAACACCATTACCAAACTGTACCAGAAAAAGGGATATCATAAGGATTGAAAATTAATAGGCTGGATAAACTTGGTAGGCATTGTGAAGGGCCATGAGGCATGGTGGCATCAGTCCCAATACCATTTACAGAATTCGCAATACAGATTCAGAGACAATGTGCAATGCCATAGACTTCTGATTGCATAAAGCAGTCTCACTTGGCTGCTGAGGGACAGGAATAATTGGGTCAGTCCTTGTCAAACTTCTTGGTCATTCCTACAATTCGGACTGGAATTTTAAAAGATATATTGAGTAGTGACATTTCAGTAAAGTTCTAAGTGATCAGCTGGGAGCGGTCAGTCAGAGATATTTTACTGGAGTTTTGAAGCAGCGAGGAGGATGGTGAGCAACTGGCATTGTGGACGTGCAGAGATTGAGAAAGACTTATTAAAAATAAAACTCTTGAGCAGAAGAGTAAATAAGATATTAGATTATTTAAGTGGTAGCATTTATTGAGTTCAAATATTTAGTGACTGTAAATGATAGTGAGAAGAAACACGAATTATTTCAATAAGACACAAGAGATGAAGGGGCAGGTGATTGCAATTTGTGGGTGCTCCTGGACACCAGTGTGATCCAAGTCATCCATGTCTGCAATTAAGTTTAAGTTTAAGTGCGGGAAACAAAACTAGAGACTACAGGCCAGATGGGCAAGTTACTTAAACACTGGTTTCCAGAAAGCACTCATACCCCTTTTAACTGTTAGGCCTTTCAATTTGGCCATTGGCCAGAAAAGGGATGGCGTGACAGTGCATGAGGCATTCAGAAGACAGGAGTCTCAGTCTTCGCAATTGTCCAACAAGTTCAGAGTTCTTGGTTTTAAATTTGTGGACGCTTCAGGGTTACTATGTAACTGTGATGTGTGAAGCATTCAGGTAGGATGTGCAAAAAAAAATGTAGGTTGTAAGGATGATATAGTGAGGGAAACGGATGCTTTTCGCTGCAAAGAGAAAGTGGCCAGTGGCTTTTTTGCCTTCCCAGTGCGGAGGTTTGTGATATCTGCTCAAAGCTGGACAGGAGTTTGGAGTGAAGGGGAGAATCCAGTCATCGTGGTCCACATAGGTACCAACAATACAAAGGACAAGTAAAGAGTTTTTGCATAGTAAATATTAAGAGCTAGATGCCAAATCAAGCAGCAGAACATCAAAAAGGTAATAATCACTTGACAACCTTCACCAGCAGCAGGTTGTCAGAGTCACAGATGTACAGCACGGAAACAGACGCTTTGATCCAACTCGTCCATGCCGACCAGATATCCTAACCTAATCTAGTCCCATTTGCCTGCACTTGGGCCATATTGTCATAGAGAAATAAAATATAAATGGATAATTAGCTTAAATAATGGTTCAAGTGAGTTCCAGTTCATAGGTCACTGCCACCAGCATGGGGATTGTAAGTTCTGTACCTTTGGGACCGTCTCCATCAGAACCATGATGGGATGAGTGTTCTACGAAGCCTCATGACAAGGAAGAAGATTTGAAGTTAAATATTGGAAGGAATTAAATTTGAGCAGCTGTCATAATTCAAAGATACAGCAAGGCAAGAGAGAAAGGGAACTGATAGAGACCACAAGAGAATAGGATAAGAGAGTGTTCAAGCCGAAGAGCAAGTCAACAAGTATGACTCGAGATGACAAAGTAATAAACACAAAATGCAAGGGTCTGTTTTAAATATTGAGTGCATTATTATATGAAACATATGATAAGGTAGTACTGATTTTTTAATAGTTGGGATGTGAGATGGTCATTACAGAGACATGTTTGCATGATGACAGTTAAATATTAAAGGGGGACATGACATTCAATAAGGATAGGAAGCTAGCAATAAGTGGAGAGATGGCTCTGTTAGTAAGTGATGGTACCAATATTAGCGCTGGCAACAATTTCAGGAAATCAGGATGCGTGAGCAATTTGGATACAGATGAGAAACAAAGGCAAGAAGTCATCTTTGGGAGTGACATAGATGATATAAATGAAGAAATAACTAGAGCTTTTCAGAAAGGTATGGCATTAATCATGAGGGATTTTAATCTACATACAGACTGTAAATAAATCAGATCAAAGGAAATCAGGATGTGGAATTCAGAATGTTTTTGGGATAGCTTCCTCGAACAGGTTGTACTCTACGTAGGATTGTGTAAGTTAATAGAATTAAGTAATGACCTCATCTGAAATATGCTTCAAAGGATCAGTAATTAAAATATGACTGAATTTTACATTCAATTTGAGAGAAAGAACTGTGGGTTCAAAACTGGTATTTTAAGCATAAATAAAGGGCAACTACGAGAACATAAAAGTAGAGCTAATTACAGTGAACTGGAAACTTAGGTTAAGAGATATGTCATTAAAGATGCAGTTGTAGAGGGAATATCTTAGCACACTTTCCAATGACAGAAAAATTAGTTAGAGAGGGGAAACTAGCTACTAACATAAAATGGACAGCACATGTTTCTATAGCTATTTTTAAAAAACAGTTTAAAAAAAGTGATGATTGTTTCTATAGTAAGGGACTCTGGGAAATGAAATAATGGAAAAAAGGAGATGGCAGATGAATTGAGTAGTTATTTTGCATCAGTCTTCATTATGGAGGATACAAGTAACAGCCTGGAAAGAACTGGCAATCAAGAACTGGGAGGGAGGCAGGAACTCAAGAAAATTACTATTACCAGAGAAGTGGTACTGAGCAAATTATTGAAGCGACAGGTTCATGAGTGTCCAGGTTCTGATGAACTTCATCATCGGGTCTTAAGTGAGGTGGCTGGTGAGATAGTTGATGCATTGATTTGAATTTTGCAAATTCTGTAGATTCAAGCAAGATTTCATTAGATTGAAAAATAGTGACTAACTTCTTTATTCAAAAAAAAGGAGACAAAGCAGGACACTACAGATCAGTTAGCTTCCTATCAGCCATAGGGATGCTGTTAGAAGCTGTTGAAAAACAAGTTGAAAGTTATCAGGCAGAGTAAACATGGTTTTGAGAAGGAAATGATTACCTCTCCACTGGATTTCTTTGAAGAATAATGAGTGCTATGAATAAAGGCATTTTTTAAATTTCAAGACGGTATTTGATTTCAAGAAGGTATTTGGTAAGGTGTCACAAAGGAAAATAAAACCTCATGGTGTAGGTATTAACATATTGGTAGGAATGCAAGATTGGTTAGCCAACAAGAAACAGAGTAAGCATTAGTGGGTCTTTTTCTGGTTGACAGATGTAACAAGAAGTGTCAAGGTTGTTTGTGGGATCACAGTGTTTTACAGTTTATATAAAAATGACTTGGCTGAAGAGACTGAAGGTAGAGTTGCCAAATTTTCTGATGACAAAAATAGGCAAGAATAGTTTGAGATGATCTAAAACACACAAAGGGATACAGTTAGATTAAGTGAGTGGGAAAAGATCAGACAAATAGGACATTAATGTGGGAACATGAGAAATTATTCACTTTCACAGGGAGAATTAAAAAGATGAAGATCAGGATGATACTTGGTATTCAGGTAAATAAGCCATTAGGAGCACCAATAGATTATCATTTATTGTGAGGAAAATTGAATACAAAAGTACAGAGGTTATACAGGGCACTGATGAGACTACAAATAGAGATGGAGTACAGTACTAATCTTATTCAAATAAAGTTGTGCAACTCAATGAATACAATCCTTAGGTTTACTGAATTAATACACAGCATTAGTGGGTTGTCTTTTGGAGGAGGCTTGGACAGGCTAGGCTTGTATTTGTTGGAGTTTACAAGAGTAAGAGGTGACCTGATTGCATAATTCAATGTTTGGAACAGTCTTGATAGGTCCTTGTTGAAAGGACCATTCCTTTTGTGGGAGAATATAGAACTCAGGATTATTCTTTAAATAAGGGGGTCATTCATTTTGGCAGAGAGCAGGACTCCTTTTTCTCTAGGGTCATGAGCTTTGTAATTCCTTTTCCTGAAAAAGGTGGTTGGAAGCTAAATCCTTTAAGGCAAATGAAGATAGATTGTTCCTTAGCATGGGGATGAAAAGTTATCAGGCAAGGGAAAATTTGAAGTAATCAGACCACGGGCGGCATGGTGGCACAGTGGTTAGCACTGCTGTCTCACAGCGCCTGAGACCCGGGTTCAATTCCCAACTCAAGCGACTGACTGTGTGGAGTTTGCACGTTCTCCCCGTGTCTGCGTGGGTTTCCTCCGGGTGCTCCGGTTTCCTCATACAGTCCAAAGATGTGCAGGTCAGGTGAATTGGCCATGCTAAATTGCCCGGAGTGTTAGGTAAGGGGTAAATGTAGGGGTATGGGTGGGTTGCGTTTCAGCGGGTCGGTGTGGACTTGTTGGGCCGAAGGGCCTGTTTCCACACTAAGTAATCTAACCAGCCACAGCCTTATTGAATGGCAAAGCAGGATAGAGTGTTTGCATGACAAACTCCTACTCCTAACTCATATGTTTCTATGTAACAGTCTGTCATTCAGAGACAAATGAAGCAGAACATATCTGAAGGAACCTTTAGAAACTTTTTTCCTGATTGCCAAGCAGTTTCTTACCTCAGCACTTCCAAGGTTAACACACGGCATATTTCTGTACATGCTCAGATAGTTGTCCACTTGAGTTGTGAAATCCATCATTAATTTGTCCATCAGGACGGAACGGAGTGAAAGCAGGTACATGACTTCTAATCCTGCTCTCTGCATCAAGCCTGTAGGAAGTGGACGGCAGGTCCATACTTTTGGGTTTTCCTGCACAAAGATATACAATGAGAGAAAAGACAAGAAATTATGACAAACATTGTCTTCTATTCAAAGTCTTTTCAAGTTGGGGCCAAAGCGAAAAAAAACTTCTCTTTCCCAGAATATCTGCCAGAGGGTCATCACGTGATTCCTGTATTTCAACTTTACAAATGCATTTACAGCACAAACCAGTTGGAAATGACCGAGAGGGGTGAGTGTTCACTCCCAAGTTGGAAGTGTGTATGTAAAGGAATAGATTAGATAAGCTAAGTTGTCTTATTCTGTATTAAAATTCATCTCCATGTATCTTCCAATTTTATTTCTCACGAGTCTGTACTCATGCTGTATAACTATACTCAAAGCTGTTCTCAACTTGTCATGACGACCATGGTTTTGAGAATTTGGGAGAGAAAAGTTGCATACTTTGAATTGTTCTGTTTTTTTTCTGCAGTTAGTTTAGAATCCTCAGAGAATCTACATCCTTGAGATGAGCTTCCTGGTCTTATTGAGGGACTATTAAATAGTTGTGGAAGAGATAAATTGCATTTTCATAAATTTGTTTATCTTAAAATGATGTAGTTGCACGATAATTGCAAGTACAATTTTCTTTAAAATGTCCAACTGGTGTAATTTCTATCTTGTTTCACAATTACAATTTTCTCATAGAGAGAATCTGGTCGCCAATTATTTTGCCACTTTGTATGGTATGGGGGTTTCAAAATATCAAGGAATTCATGAAAATTATGATAATGTGTCAACTAACAGGAGAATTGTTCTTTTTACATTAGTACCAGTTAGATCTTACAGTAGTCATTTCTTGCAAGACGACAGCAGAGGCCAAAGAAAATATTTACAGCAGTAAAGGGAGACTTAAATAAATGCATTGTAAATTAGGAGTTTTGATAGACTAAGTAAGGATAGATTCCTGCTGCTGCCAGATGGTTTGGTAAAATAGCTGCCATAAGTATAAATCCCCATATTGAGATCTGGAAAGCACTGCCAGAAAGGAAAGCTGATTTAATGGTAACTTTCAGAAGGAGACTGAAGAAATATTTCAGTAGGAAACATTTGCAGGGCTGTGTTCAAAAAAGCAGGGTAATTTGACAGCTTGCTCAAACAGCTAGCATGCGAGCATGATGATCTGAGCAGTTTTAGTTTGTGCTATGAACTTCTATGTTTCTATCAATTCATCCTCTTAGCACTGAAACATAGATGATTATATTCAATAGAGACTGTGATAGCATTATACACTTCATCCAAGCCACTAATAAATACCTTGGCTGCACACGCACTGTGCTGCAGGAACAAGGCTTTAGGTGTGGAGAGGGAGAGGTGACGGACCAGGCATTCTTCCAACGTACTGACACAGCTGGGAAGAAGACCTCCTGTTTCTAAAGAGAACTGCAGAACATCTGCAACCTGTAGATAAAAGAAAATCAAGGATAGTGTAACGAATTTTTTTTTAGCATGGGAGGAAATTGGAGTGATGCATAAATGCAACCAGCTGTCTGAATAACCTGTTTCTGTGCTACACTGTATAATTCTAGATAACAATGTGAGAGCTTATTTCACATGCAACCTGCTATTTAATAGTCAGACCTAAAAAGAACTTTACAAACCCAGCTACAAGTGTGAAGAGGCATGATTCTAACAGTTCAAAATTGATCGTGATTCACCATAATGTCTATGGGACATTTCAATTCCAGCATTATACATGGAAAGAACCTGACAAGAACCCAGAAAGCATGGATCACAAAGATGAATGGTCGGCCTTCACGCCTGAGCAAGAGCCATTTTCACACAGCTCAAAACTTTAGTTCTGTGCTGCGCTTGCTGCAAAGTTTATCCCTATTCCAAACTGACAATGCTCAGCTTTGAGTGGAATCCTGTGCAATACCACTTGAAAGCATGTATCTGATCTGTAAAAAGTTCTTCAGGAAAATTCTCCCTGCTTCCCTTAGAAGCCTAAAGATAATTACAACTAAAAGTAATACTGTGAACAACACTTCTTGAAGACATTTCGAAAGGAGAAAGGCAGATTAGGTGGAAGCTTTAAAAATCAGTAAGGGCTGGGCCAATCTCAAATATGTAGGGTGCATCAAGCTTATCCTGCCATCAGTGATCTAAACAAAGACTGCAGTTACCGGAATGAGAAAATTATTGACTCCAATTTTGAATAACTGACAGACCAATGACAATTTTAGACTCAAATAACTGGTTGGTCTACATTCTAGACTTTGACCATCATTAGTTGGTGTATTAATGTTTTTTCATTACACTATGCAGGTGTGTCCAGTACCACTGCAGAAAAGTGAGACCACCATGCTTTCAACCTTTTTTTGTTGATGAATAGTATTTGACTGCAAGCTGCTTGTGTCACAGAAACCAAGGAAAAAAAAAATCACCTGCTGTCCACATGGAGTAAGGTTCACTGAGGTTGAAAACATAATTGGATCTGTGTAAGGGAGTGAGGAGCCACAGCTGAGGAGCAGAATGCATAATAGATTGCTGGTTTTAAAAAAAAGTATTGGAAATGAGATGTTTGAATAAATCAGCAGCTGTACAGTCACCCTAACTCCATACTGCTGAGGCACCGTAATGCTGTACAGCTGCTAATTTATAATATGTTTGAAATAAATAGTCATCTCCAAGATGCTGAAATTTTCATAAAAGTCAATAATGTAACCCAGAAAATGATTTGGTTATCTCCTAGAATTGTTGGAGTGAGTGTAGATGAGTAACTTACACTTCTGCAGTAGCTAATCAAGAATATATTGAAGGTCTTCATCAACTGGTGAGAAAAGTAGACATCAATGGGCCTTGAGAAACAGGAGCAGGATTAAGGCATTTTCCCATTATTGCTTTACCCTTGTCGTATGTGCCTCTAATTTCCCAAGTTATACTTCACTTAGAGTCATAGACCCTTCAGTCCAACCCATCCACGCTGACCAGACATCCCAACCCAATCTAGTCCCCCCTGCCAGCACCAGGCCATATCCCTCCAAACTCTTCCTATTCATATACCCATCCAAATGCCTCCTAAATGTTGCTAAAACTAGCCTCCACCACATCCTCTGGCAGCTCATTCCATACATGTACCACCCTCTGCGTGAAAAAGTTGCCCCCTTAGGTCTCTTCTATATCTTTACCCTCTCACCCTAAACCTATGCCCTCCAGTCCCCGACCCCAGGGAAAAGACTTTGCCTATCTATCCTCTCCATCATAATTTTGCAAGCCTCTATAATGTCACCCCAACACCTCCACGGTCCTGGGAAAACAGCCCCAACCTGTTCAGCCTCTCTCTGTAGCTCAGATCCTCCAATCCTGGCAACATCCTTGTAAATCTTTTGAACCCTTTCAAGTTTCACAACATCTTTCTGATAGGAAGGAGACCAGAATTGCATGCAGTATTCCAACAGTGGCCTAACCAATGTCCTCTACAGCTGCAACATGACCTCCCAACTCCTGTACTCAATACTCTGACCAAGAAAGGAAAGCATACCAAATGCCTTCTTCACTATTCTTTCTACCTGCGATTCCACTTTCAAGGAGCTATGAACCTGCAATCCAAGGTCTCTCTGTTCAGCAACACTCCCTAGGACCTTACCATTAAGTGTCTAAGTTCTGCTAAGATTTGCTTTCCCAAAATGCAGCACCTCACATTTATCTGAATTAAACTCCACCTGCCACTTCTCAGCCCATTGGCCCATCTGGTCAAGATCCTGTTGTAATCTGAGGTAACCCCCTTTGCTGTCCACTACACCTCCAATTTTGGGGTCATCTGCAAACTTACTAACTGTACCTCTTATGCTCACATCCAAATCATTTATGTAAATGACGAAAAGTCGAGGGCCCAGCACCGATCCTTATGGCACTCCATTGGTCACAGGCCTCCAGTCTGGAAAACAACCCTCCACCACCACCACCCTCTGTCTTCTACCTTCAAGCCTGTTCTGTATCCAAATGGCTCGTTCTCCCTGTATTCCATGAGATCTAACCTTGCTAATCAGTCTCCCATGGGGAACCTTGTCAAACACCTTACTGAAGTCCATATAGATCACATCTACTGTTCTGCCCTCATCAATCCCCTTTGTTACTTACTCAAAAAATTCAATCAAGTTTGAGAGATGATTTCCCACACACAAAGCCATGTTGACTATCCCGAATCAGTCCTTGCCTTTCCAAATACATGTACATCCTGTCCCTCAGAATTCCCTCCAACAACTTGCCCACCACTGAGGTCAGGCTCACCCGTCTATAGTTCCCTGGCTTGTTTTTACTGCCCTTCTTCAACAGTGGCACCATGTTAGCCAACCTCCAGTCTTCTGGCAGCGCACCTGTGACTATCAATGATACAAATATCTCAGCAAGAGGCCCAGCAATCACTTCTCTAATTTCCCACAGGGTTCTCTGGTACACCTGATCAGGTCCTGGGGATTTATCCACTTTTAACTGTTTCAAGATTGACAACAATTATTATTCGATAAATTACTCAAACGCGAGTTACTCATGACTGCTGCGTCATTACTTTCTTATTTGCCTTCAAATTGAGTTGACAGACAAAGTTCTCTTCACTGTCATGTACTATCCATTATTACGGGAGGCTCGCCTTCTTTCCACCCTTCAGCCTCTGACGCTCCAGGGAAAACAGCCCCAGCCGATTCAACCTCAAACCCTCCAACCCTGGCAACATCCTTGTAAATCTTTTCTGAACCGTTTCAAGTTTCACAACATCTTTCCGATAGGAAGGAGACCAGAATTGCATGCAATATTCCAACAGTGGCCTAACCAATGTCCTGTACAGCCACAAGGGTGGCACGGTGGCTCAGCAGTTAGCACTGCAGTCTCACAGCGCCAGGGTCCCAGGTTCAATTCCAGCCTCGGGCGACGATCTATGTGGAGTTTGCATGTTCTCCCAGTGTCTGCGTGAGTTTCCTCCGGGTGCTTCGGTTTCCTCCCATAGTTCAAAGATGTGCTTGGTGCATTAGTCAGAGCGAAATGGGTCTGGGTGGGTTACTCTTTGGAGGGTTGGTGTGGACTGGTTGGGCCGAAGGGCCTGTTTCCACACTATAGGGAATCGAATGTCAAAAACCTCCCAACTCCTGTACCAATACTCTGGCCAATAAAGGAAAGCATACCAAACGCCTTCTTCACTATCCTATCTACCTGCGACTCCACTTTCAAGGAGCTATGAACCTGAACTCCAAGGTCTCTTTGTTCAGCAACACTCCCTAGGATCTTACCATTAAGTGTATACGTAATGCTAAGATTTGCTTTCCCAAATTGCAGCACCTTGTATTTATTGGAATTAAACTCCATCTGCCACTTCTCAGCCCTTTGGCCCATCTGATCAAGATCCTGTTGTAATTTGAGGTAACCTTCGCTGTCCACTACCCCTCCAATTTTGGTGTCATCTGCAAACTTAATAACTATACCTCTAATGTTCACATCGAAAACATTTATATAAATACAATGAAAAGTAGTCTCAGAGTTTGGAGAGGCGTTTGTTTAGAATTATGGTGTTGAAGTCAGAACTGCAGTCAATAAGCACGAGCCTGATTTAGGTATCCTTTTTATCCAGATGTTCCAGGGATAAGTGCAGAGCCAGGGAAACGGTGTCTGCTATGGACCTGATGCACTGGTAGGCAAACAGTAAATGATCAAGGCAGCCGGTAGGCTAGAGATGATGTGAGCCATGACTACCCTCTTGGAACATTTCATTATTATGGAGGACAGATACTAGTCTTGTTCTTCCATGTTGAATTTTTGCATTCAAGAGGAATCTCAGTATCCTCATATATAAATTGTGAAGTTAATATATAAATAGTGCAAGAAATTAAAGAGTGAAGTAGTATTAAGGCAGCTAGTGTGTTAGGAAGGCAAATTGAACTTTGGCTTCAATGCTCAGGTGTTAAGAGTTTAAAATAGGAAAGTCTTGTTATAACTGTACAGGGTGTTGGTAAATGTGTACAGTGTTGGCCAATATATTTAAGAATGAATACACTGGCACACCCAGTAAAACTGTGCTCACCCCACCCTCGGTCTATGCAAACCTCTTGCTCAACTTTGACATCAATACCTGGATCTCGAGAGAAGAGGATTGTAAATTCACTTCAACTATAGAGGTTTGACCAAAGAAAATCAAAGGATATACAGTATTCCCCAATCTCCAGCCCAGAACTTCCCTCCAACATGCTGATGTTACTGGTCACTACTACAGCGGACTTCACCCTCTACTCTACCATGGCAATGATTGCTGGATGATAAGTGTTTGTTAGACCCTCTCCCATCCTACAGCATAGCCTGGTCTCTAGTAGTCTTGGATTTTCCCTGCTATTGCATCAAGACTTCGTTCTGCTGGAAGCATGCAGTGGTTGGAGTGTCTCGACCACCCATTTTAAAAGAATTCATGCACAGGAATCTTCCAGCTCCAGCCTCACAACCAAGAAGAATTTCAGGAACCTCATGGACAATCCCAACAACGACCTGAACACCATCTTGCTATCATAGCCTGAGATGTCCAACACTACAACATTGAAATCACTACCCTGAGCCAGACATGCTTGGCAGGAGAACAAGGTGCATCACACTTTATTCTGGAAAGGCAAACCAGAAGAACTAGATATCTCAATTAATCCCCCTTTGGGATAAGTGAACACGCTGTGACCCTATGACTCTACCCTGGCCCAGAGACAATACATCATCATTGTCCTCGATCCTGTGCACAGCGGATGAGACCAAAGAGGCTGTCATGGCAATTTCAATTGCAGAGTCAGGATGAACAGAGACCTTTGGAAAGGTTTAGGCAAAGAAAGTGTAGTCCTCCTTCTGACTAAGTGCCTCGTTGCTTGAATGAATAGTACCCAATGACCCATTCTGTGTTCAAGTCCTGCTCAAGAGATTAATCTAGGCTGACAATCCTACTGTGCAATGACCAAGAGCTGTTTCCTCAGCATGGTCGTCTTTTGGATGAGGTGTTAAGCCAAGACACACACTCCACATTCAATAAGATATTGGTGAGGCCACTTTTAGAACTTCGCATACCATTCTGGTTACCCTGTTACAGGAAGAATGTTGTTTAACAAGAAAAGGTGCAGAAAAAAAATTAAAAAGGATGTCACTGGGACTTAAGGCTTTGAGTTATTTTAAGGCTTTAAGGAGAGACACGATAGGGCTAGGACTTCTTTTTTACCTCTGGAACAGAAGAGGCGGAGGAGGGACCTTGTAGAGGTTTATAAAATCATGAGGGTCATGGATTAGGTGAATAGCAAATGAATACTTCCATGGGTAGGGGAGTCCAAGACTAGAGGGCATAGGTTTAAGATGAGGGGGGAACATTTAAAAGGGACCTAAGGAACAACCTTTTCATGCAGAGAGTGGTACATGTATGGAACGAACTGCCAGAGGGAGTGATAGAGTTGTGTTCAATTGCAGCATTTAGACAGGGACATGGATAGAAAACATTTAAAGGGATAGTGTGGGAAATGGGACTAGTTTAGGAAACCAAGTCAGCATGGACAGATTGGACTGAAGGTTGTATTTAAGTGCTGTACAACACTATGACTCTTATAACATGACCTCCTGAATAAACACCCTGACACCAAACCTCTTGTCTGCACCCTCACTTGAAGCTCTGGCATCTAACAGATTACATCATTGTTCAAGTGAGAGCCAAAGATGTCCACATCATCCATGCTACAAGTGGAATGACAACTGCTAGACTGACTACCGACTAATCCATTCTACCATCTCCAATAACTTGTCTCCAAATCAGCAGAAAAACTCTACCACTGGAGTCTCAAATGTTGCTGGAATCAAGAGATTCTGGGAAGACATACCGATTCAGGCAATGCACCACAGCCAATCTTGTGACAAAGAGCCACAGAATGCCCAAACTTCCTGGTCTACCTTAAAAGCAATCATAATTAACACCTGCACCGAGACACTCTGCCCCTCAACCAGGTAACATCAAGACTGGTTTAGAGATGATTCATCTCCTAGGCCACACTGCAAATGTTCCTGAAACAGCAGCTACACAAGAACCCGGAGTGAGAGGAAACATGTCCACAGACAATTGAAGGCTCAGATGCAAATAAAAAACAAAACCTGTAATCTAAAGAATGTGGGTGGAAAGAACACAGGAGAATCAGCAACTTGCTGACAACCAGGTATGTGTATGGCTTCTTCAACACAAAGCCATCTATAGTCTCTGTACTCAGGGACCTTCACCACTGAGCGCCACTCAAAGACCAATAGGCAGTCAATGCCTGCTGGACGGAGTGCTTAAAAGAACCTCAAGCAGTATGCAGTCTTTTATCTAAGTGTTCTCAACACCATCCAACACCACACTAGCCCTTTGCATTTCAGCACAACTCCAAACTGCTGTGAGGTCAAAACACCAACGAGCACAAAAACAAGGCTATCGGTGCAGATGGAATTTTTTTTTTAGATTACTTACAGTGTGGAAACAGGCCCTTCGGCCCAACAAGTCCACACCGACCCGCCGAAGCGCAACCCACCCATACCCATACATTTACCCCCTACCTAACACTACGGGCAATTTAGCTTGGCCAATTCACCTGACCCGCACATCTTTGACTGTGGGAGGAAACCGGAGCACCCGGAGGAAACCCACGCAGACACGGGGAGAATGTGCAAACTCCACACAGACAGTCGCCCGAGGCGGGAATTGAACCTGGGTCCCTGGTGCTGTGAGGCAGCAGTGCTAACCACTGTGCCACCGTGCTGCCTAATGAAATACTACAAAAATCCCTAATGAAATACTACAATACGCTGACAGCACCTTGACCCAAATCCACAAGCTCAGTGCCTCATCTAGAACTAAGACAGCATGGCAGGAAATCAGAGATGCCCTAATTTGTGACCAACATCAAGAAAGGTGACAGGTCCATTATAAACAAATTTCCCTACAGTCCACATCCTGGGAAAGGCTCTTCTGAATATCCTCCTCAATCTCCTCCCCCCAGTGGCTGAAGAGTCTCAATGCAGATTTTGCCCATCATGTATATGATTATTATACATTAAAAATTCAAGAAAAGTAAAAGGGTACAGCACCAAGCTCTGTATGTAGCCTTCTTCAATCTCACAAAAGGCCTTGGACTCAGTCAACCATGAGGGATTGTAGAATATCCTCATGACACTTGGCTGCCACCATTAGTCATCTGCTCACCTTGACATACAAGCCGTGATCCTCACCAACACTTTCGCCACAGACCAACAGGAGTGCAAACAGGGCCGTGTCATTATACCAATGCTCTTCTCTATTTTCCTCAATTCAGTACTGCCTCTTCTCCATGAAGTTACCTGCCTAGACTGGGGCTCACCCAAGGATGAGCAGGAAATTATTCAACCTTCAAAACCTCTAATATGGAACCAAGACCACACAAATGTATGTCACTGAGCCATAGCACACAGACAATGCCTGGGTGCGTGCATGGAGGCCAAGCTACAAACCACTGACACATTCACTGAGGTATATGAGAGAACAGACCTCAGTCTAAACATCCAGAAAAAAAAATGACTTTATACCAGCCTGCTTCTGCCATACAATGCTGCATCCTGACCATCAATATCAGTGACAAGAACCTGGACAATATGGATCATTCCCCATAACTCTGGAGCCTTCTCCCACAGCAAGCAGACATTGATGATGAAATCCAACACTGACTCTAATGCCACAGTACAGCCTTTGGTTCCTGAGGAACAATGTTCAAAATGTGATATTTCAAACCCAACACCAAGCTCATTGTCTGAAGAATCGTGATCCCGACCCTTCAATATGCATCAAAAACATGGACCATGGGCCATGCACAGCAGGCACGTCAAAATCCTTGGAGTATTACCTACACTACTGCCTTGGCAAAAATTCTACAAATTCACTTGTTGGATACATATACCAATGTGAGCATCCACTTCCAGGTCAATTGAGGCACTGGTCACACAACTACCTCCAATAGGCAGGAGACATTGTCTGCCTGCCTGATGCAAGGCACCCTAAACTAGTGCTAGTCTGAGCTCTGTAAAGTTAAGCGATCACTAGTAGGGCAAAGAAAATGCTACAAAGACACACAAAGTCTCCTTACACATATGCAGGAAATCCCACTGATATGTGAATAACTTGCCCTGGAACGCACAAACTGGAAAAGAAACATTACAAAAAAAAAGGTACAAACCACTGAGTATCACTAAGTGAAGCACGTGTGGACTAAGCATAAGCAATGGAAAGAGACTGTCCCATCATTCGTCTCCTCAAATATCACCTGCCACACCAATGGCAGAGTCTATAGCTCCAGGACTGAATCAGAGGAATCCATCGCCCCAAAATCGAAACAAATCATCCTCCAAAGAACTGCCAAGGAGAGAAAAAAAAAACAGGCTTTGGACGCAGTTCAAAAGAGATTCACAGGAGTAATTTCTGGGAAGAAGGGGTTTGATTTATTAACAACAGCAAACAAGTTATTATTCTTTAGAAGTTAGCAGAAGGATGGGTGATTTTATTGAAAATATTCAAGATTCTGAAGGGGCTTGACATGTTGGATATCGAGATGTTTTCACGAAGAAGGGAATTTCAAACATGAGACCTAATTACACAATAAGCGAGACTTATTTAAAAGAGGTGAGATATGAAGGTACTTCTTCTCCAAGAGTATGGTCAATGCCTTGAATTGTCTACCCCAGAGTTGTGAAAGCTGTATCACTGAAAATATTGAAAAAGGAAATAGATATCTTTTTAAAACACAGTATTCTTAGCCTCTGGCATGGTCTTGTATTTATATCGTAAGTCCAGTTGGCTTCCTGGTCAATGGCGATACCCAGGATGTTGATAGTTGGTAGTGCCCCTTGGATGTCAAGGGGCATTAGGTGGATTGTGTCTATTGGAAGTAGTCACTGCCTGACATTTGTCTGGTGTGAAAGTTACTTGCTACTTTCAATGAGACTGAGTACACTAGGCCTACATTCCCTGGAGTTTAGAAGAATGAGAGATGATATGATTGAAATATAAAAAATTCTTAAGAGGCTTGTCAGGAGACAGGGGAAAATACATTTCTTGACTGGGAACCTAGATGAATCACAGCCTTGAGAAATCTTTTCACTCAAGAGTTATGCGACTTTGGAATTCTCTATTACAAAGAAATGTGGATATTTAGTTGTTAATTACATATATGATTAAAATTGATAGTTTTTAGATATGGAGCAATTAAGGGCTATAGGGATAGTGAAAGAAGGTAAAGTTAACATAAAAGATCAGTCTTGTTGACCAAGCGGACCAAACAGCCCACTTGATCACCTATTTATCAGCAGCTTTGGTCCTTCCTTCAGCTTTTTCAACAAAAAAAACTCAAAACAGATTGCATTGAGTTGAGTATACAGACCTATCTTCTCAAGAGGCTAGTTATTGTTCTCAAATCAATGACAAAGCTCACCCTCACCTGTGTATCAAAGACATTGGTGAGATCCACTCTATATTGATGATACAGGCAGTCTGATACCAAGCGACAGTCATGGATCACCTGAATGAATTACAAAACAAATACTGGTAAATTAATCCAAAGCCCTGTGGAATGCACAGGGAAACCAACCTGCTGATAAAGACATGCAGCAATTTTGTTCCACCATAAGCCAAGTTACGGAATAAGCCTGTGCAACGATATTTGTGGTCTACACAGAATTTATGTCATAATCCCAAAACAGATCAATGGGACTTTTTCTGCTTAGACAGTAGTTATCATTAATATTTTCCCCCTCAACAATTTAATTGGTGAAGGCAGTGTAGATTAAAACAAAATCTTTAAAAAAGGACTTGAAATGTGGAAACCTGTCCTAAGGTTCTTGACAAGTGATGCTCGGCCAAAGTACTGTGATCAAAAGCATGGTTGAAGAGTTGATTTAAAAAAAAAGGCCTTGCAGCAGACAAGCTGAGGTTGAGGCAGGGAGTTCCAAAGTGAGGGGCTCACAGGTGAAAGTGACTAGCAATTCTAGGTGACAAAATCCAGCCAGAGGAAAGTCTGTGTTAGTAATGGACAAAGTTAATGAAGTAAAGAGGCATGAAAGTGTTTAAATACAAGGTGATTTTAAATTTAAATTGGAGGGGTTGGGAGATTAGACAGTGATGAGCAGCAGAATGTTCCGTGCATTGAAGCATAGAGGTTGTGATATGGGAGGTGGGAAAGGAAACATTTGACTAGTAAAGCAGCAGCAGCAGCAGCAAGGGTGATGTACGAATGGAGACTGCAATGGAGAAGCAAGGTCAATTGTTAACTGAGGTATACACACCGAGGAGCACTCAGGTTCAGCTCCCATGCTGCATACACAGGAGCAGAGAAACAATTACAACATGATCAGACAAAGTCAACATGGTTTACCAAAACAGAACTCATTTTGACAAATTTATTCGAGTTGTCAGAGGTTGTAATTGCTCAGGTAGATGTAAATGAGCAGGGATACTAAATTGCTTTTTTTTTGTCCCACGGGATATGGGTGTTACTAGCAAGCCTAGTTTTTCTCACTTGTTAGTTATTGCCTTTGAACAGCTTACTCATTGGCATTTTAGAATCAGCCACATTGATGTGGATCCGGAGTCAGCTGCAGGCCAGATCAGGTATGAACAGAAGATTTCCTGAAAGGACATTTGCGAATCAAATGAGTTTATGTTGACAATTGATAACAGTTTTTCCGGGGCAACCATTACTGGGGGGTAGAAAATGTGTGTTGGAATTTTTAATCAATTCGGAACTCCACTAGCTATCGTGGTGGGTTTAAACTACTAGCCCCTGGATTAATAATCTAGGATCATGTCACTATTTGTTCCTTATATTTTCAAGGGTCATTTGATAAGGTGCCATTCAAAAATCTTAATCTTTAAAACGGCTCATTCCTTCCTTCAAGATGAAATATATCATTTACTGCAAAGCTCTACACTGTGGGTGCATGGGATAGGATTACATCCCTGACTCTCTCAAAGCCATCTCCCAGCGTGACTGGATCATTAGCATAGGAATATGCTTAGCGAAGTAACATTTATGTATTGTTCCAGATGCATAGGCTTTCCACATCAAAATTATTGACTAGCAGAGAGCAGATAATTTTCCTACTCCCCAAGGTCATAATGCAGGGTAAGCAAAATGTATCCCCTAGTGCTGACACTACAGATATAGGAACTTACTTTCAGTATGTCGGAGTCCTCTAAAATCATTTTCAGTCCATTCTTAAATGCCACTGGTCCCAGAAGGAAAATATCAAATAAATAAATTTGATTCACTGTCGCTATCTAGAAAACAAGAATGAAAAAAAAACAAAATGAAATTAGCCAGGTGAGAACATGGGGTAAAATCTATGGCCCAGTAAAGATACAGGCTCAGGTTCAAAAACAATTAATTCACAAGCAAGAATTGAAGTTCAAAATTAATAAAATAGTTGGAGGGTGACACAGCTTATTAAAAGTTTTATTGTTTGGTATCAGGTAAGGTCACCCCCACTCACCCAAATTAATTACTGACTCTATTTGCTTTCTGACTTCAAAAGGAGCTTCTGGCAACATTGCTGCTCCATTATGAAGACCACCTACTTCCACAATCAAAAGGATTCCTGATCTCCATCCTTCTCTAATCTTCCACTTTGGACCCTCACCCTTGGCTTTGTTTTCTGTGGATGCAAATCAATCTCAAGCTCTCCTGGCCGGCACCCATCTTGCATTCTCTTTAAATTTGAGTTAATCCAAACTTCTGCTGCCAACAGCTGGGAAAAGTGCTCTACAGTATCAGCGTTATCAAGGTAGAAATAACTCCTTGGCCTATCGGCTGTGTTAAGCATAAACTGCATTACACCGAGATCCTGCAGCAGCTTAACCCTTGTGTCTGAAAATAAGTACATATGCATAAAAAAAGTTAGCTGATCAGTAGAGGTGTAGTTGTCCTTTTTATTGAACTGCCTACTTTAAATCTCAACAATGGAAAATATGCTTATATCTTTTGCCTTTCCAGCTTTGTCTACATGAAAACTTTAGTCAATGATCTTTCTTCAGACAGATACTTGGGAATAATAGCCAGCATGGAATCTTATCGTATAGTTACTTAATTAAGGTTACAAAATAATAATCTTCTGGATTTCAGCACCAGCTGCCCAAGCACTGACACAAGGATAGAACAGTACCTGTATCAAGCACAGCTTCCCAAAGCGGCAGATATCAATACCTTCCACTGCCACTCCAATTGCACTTTGCTTTTTAATGTGAAAGATCTGCAAGGAATCAGACAAAAAAAGTTAGAATTCATTAGATACTGATATCCAATTTGTTTCCTCATTCTACTCATAGCGACATCCATCCCTCTGCAGTCAGATTACAAGATTCTTAAGCGTTGAAGCTTATTATGGATCCATCCACTAGGAGTGGGAGATTGACAGGAAAACATGGCTAAGACCCTTTGAGACTTCATCCACAGGATGTGGAGTCTGGCAGCTCACGGGCAATGAAGAGCAATGTAGCAGGGTGAATTACGCACCAACAAGCCCCACTTGAGTTGAGAGGGGAGACACTTAATATGCACACAGCACTGCTACAATGGGAACCAGGATTTACTTGTTTACAGGAGTATTTGTTGAAATAATTCTTACAGATCCTCTATCATCTTAATAATAATGTTCATGTCCAGACTTCACAAAAACTGGATGGACAGAGTGTAATAATGGAATTGGAAACATTCAAAAGTATGTGAAAACTCAACCCAGATTCATCAAGTGGTCTGACGGCTTCCCCTGCTGGCAGAATGAGACTCTGCCATCAGAGCACATAAAAATCATTTCCACTTCAACTGCCCTCCGACATACTAAGATAACCCAAGGCACTTTTCACAGAACATCAGCAAACAAACTTTGACATCAGTCCACATAAGGAAATGTTAAAACAGGTGAGTTGAGTTTTAAGCAGTGTTTTGAAGTAAAAGTAAGACAGACATTTGCAATGGGAGTTCCAGATTCTGGTGCCTTGGCAATTAAAGGCACGTCTGCCAAAAGGTGGAATGATGAAAGGATGTATGGAACAGATCAGAATTGGGGTAGTGCACTCATAAGAGTGAATGAGGCCTGAGGCCACAAGGGAATTGAAACCAGGATTTTTTTTTCCAAATAGTTATCTTTCAACTTGGAGTTAAATGTGTTGTAACTCATAACCTCTGTGCTTGCAAGACTTAGTTAGACTTAGGGCACTGGCAGAAGAATTTTGGGTGAACTCAAATTTAAGGGGAGTATAATATGGGAGTTGGCAAGGAGACCTTGAGAATAATTTGAGTCCAGAGATGACAAAGCAAAAGCAAAAGTCCTGGCAGTAGAATGAGACAAGGGAGGAGATGAAGGATGTTTTTGAACATGGAATAAAGTAGTCTTCAGGATGGATCAGAAACATTGCAGGAGCTCTTCTTGGGGTCAAAAAGCAAGATCAAGACAACAACCAGGACCAGAGACTGACTGTTAATGTTTAAGAAGCATTTAGACAAATACACGAACAGACAAGGAATAATCCATGAAGTTACATTGAGGCATAGGTCAGTAACTTGTTGAAAAGTAAAAGACAGTCTGTAAAGATAAGTGATTATTTTTCAACTGATGGGATGTGACCAATGATGTTCTCCAGAAACTGCAATGTGCCCCAGTTTTACATCATGTATCAATGACGAAAAATAATTAAAATAAATTCATCCAAGTTTGATGGCACTGAGTCCGGGTGCACAACACGTTGCAACAATAGAACCAGGAGGCTATAACAGCACATAGACAGTTTAACTAAGTGCTCAAAATTACAGTGGGTGGAGCTCAATGAAATTTTACACTTTGATTTAAGCATGAAAACAAAATGATTTTTACCCCTTTTTAAATGGTGTTGCTGTATACAAGCCATTGAAAGATAATGAACAGTTACAAAAGGTAATGACAAAAGTGAACAAAATCTTATTCTTGATTTCAAAGGTTTTGCAATTCAAAAGGCAGACAACACTTGATAGCAACTGAGTAGCCCTTAGTGCTCTCAAGGTGGTGCACTGTTACATCAGACAAGAGGTTCTGGGTGTGGGTTTACATGTGTACAGGACTGTTTGGGGTGCATGTCTGGGGGAGGTATGCACATTTGTGTGGGGGAGGGGAGGTTTGAAAGTTTATGAGTGAAGCCCATGGAGGAGGTGTGCAAGTAAAGGGATGTGCAGTGGGGGATGTGTGCACATGTGCGGAGGGTTCCAAATGCCTAAAGGAGGCCTTTGCCAAGTTTGCTATTGCTTCCAGTGCCTAGGTTGAGTACTGGTGTTCCATCCAGTTCCACTCCATTAAAACTTTAAAATAATTTGTTCGAAGTGAATGGCTTGCTCAGCCATTGCAGAGGGCACTTGAGAGTCAACCAAGATTGCTATAGATATTCCAACATAGGCCAGACAAAGTAAGGAATGGGGCATTTCTTTCCTGAAATGGACACTAGCAAATGAAATGGATTTTGATGGCAATTGACAATGCTTTCACTATCACCAGACTTTTAATTCCAGATAACATCTGGAACATAATTCCAGATGCCATGGTGGCATAAAAACCCACATCCCCAGAGTATTCCCTAATTTACAGCTCAGTGACAACACTTCTTATGCCATCACCTCCCCATCTATCAGTGACGAGCAACAGTCAACTGCCCACCATTTACTTGCTTTTTATTATAAAAATATTCTAATCTTCCCAATTTCCCCCTTCCTCAATTATTAGGATAGGTTAAAAGGAATGATTCTTCCCTTCCAAATGAACATCTGGTGTTTGTCTCAGTATCACATTTAGTCTGGGAAATGATCAGCTGCAGAGAAGCATAACAGATAAAGTCTGCTCAACCTTGCCCATAGGAAATAGTATCTATGTTTTGGACTGATATATTGGTGGCAGAATTGTTGAAACATGCTCCACCATGATGTTGGTCAGACAATCCGCTTCCAGCAATCATCTATTACCAACAGGTTATTGTATGGAGAAATCAGGGGATATTTACTTTGGTAATTAGAACACAAAATCAATTCATTTTAAAAATTAAAATAATTAAATCTAAATTAAGAAAGATTAATTTTTTTCATTTAAATTTTTTTTAATTACAAGACTTAAACTTACAAATCTTGATTGTGTATGGGGAACAAAGTTAGCATTAAGCAAGCAATTAGGAAAGCAAAATTGCACGATGGCCTTTTTTATAAGGAGATTGGAGTACGAGAATAAAGAAGTCTTGCTACAATTGAATGGAATTTTGAGACGACCATACTGGGTCTGAAGTTTGAAAGAATGAGAGATGATCCATTTGAAACAAGATATTTAAAAAAAAAGAGACTCTGCAAGGCTAGCACTGCAGTTTTCTTCTTTGGTTGAGAATCGAGGACATTGTGATACAGGTACCTCATTTAGGAACGAAATGAGGAGAAAATTCTTCACTCAATTGGATTCTGATCTCTCAGAGAATCTAGGGAGTTGAGGAGAATGTGGCTAGTCCAATGAGGCTAAAGATAAGCATACGGATGGCTGAGCAGCCTCAAGGTGCTTCACTGCATACATTTATTTTTCTCCTGAAGTTTGGGCAAAGAGGATTGAAGTAAACCTTTCTGCCAGACATACAATTTAAGTATAATGGGCTTTATATACTAATAAAGGTTAAGAAACAAGGAAATCAAAAGAATTGAAACATAAAACAACATTTTCTTTTACTACAGAAGTGGCAAGTATGCCAAACAGATTTTCAACATGGGTGGTGCAAAAAAACCATCCTTATCGGTTGCAGACAAGGTCAGGAAGTGGAATATCGAGTTATGAGAAAATCTAAAGGGAAAACTGTAGATACCCTAAAATGTTGGACCAAATCTTATCCTGTCTGAAACTGGTCAAATGCTGGGTGTTAAGAGCAGATCCCTTATATGTGTTGGATCATGTGATCTTAATAGAGCAAGCATTGGTCCTATGAAGGTGGGGAAGGAAAAAAGCCAGAGTTATTGTGATTTCAATATTATCACTTTTGCTGGGAAATGTACAGATAAGTACTAAGTAAGTGATAGATATCTTCACAAAAAGCTTCCCAAATGCTGACTATTTAGGGCGGAAATAAGCAAATAGTCATATGGATAAAAGTCCGAAGATTTGAAGATCTTCGGTTGGATTTATTCAGATTGAGTGCATGCTCCAGGATGTAGGGAAACCTAATTTTAAATTCTTTCAATTCTAGTTTAAAAAAAGGGCAGATCACTATTAATTGAGAGAGAGCTGGTCAGGAAAATTACTGACCTTTCCTGTTGCACGAAACAGACAATATCCTATGAAACTGAATATATGATCAGTGTTTTCAGAGGGAAAAGGCAACAGTACTGTAATTAGTGAACTTACAGCAGGACCAAACTTTTGATGAAATTGGTCGATGACTATATATTTCAGACTTTCATCCTCCAACTCTGAAAGAAATCAATAGCAGTTAAAACCCTGCAATTGAAAGCGTACAATTTATACCATACATATGAAGTGAACTTGCGGCAGTGTGTGTTGGGGAGGTGGGGTGAAAAGAACAAAGGGACAAAACAATATCATCTTTTTGTCATGTGTCTTTCAAATGTATCTTTCTTTCCAAACGAAGGGTAGTTGTTGTGGAGATACTAGTCTCAAATATTTACTCAACGGAGAATAATTTACCAATTTTTCCCTTAAGGCACTAAATGAAATTATAAGCACTGAGGCCCAGGTAAGTGGTAGGTAACGCAGTTCTATATCAGAAGGGGAACCAGGTTGAGGGGAATTCATACAGCAAACGAAACTGAACTATACAGAGGAAACATCAAGTTCTATTTGCTCATGACAGTCCTTGAATACCTTGTTAAGTTCCAGCTGAAGGGAGAGCGCCAAGCCCTAGAAACAGTTTAGAGCAGAACACAATGCTCTCTTATGTCAAACGGACAAATTATTGAAGACCTGGAAGGACTCTTCAAGTGTCTACAGACCGACCTCAAACTTCAGTATATAAACAAGACAAATGACAATAGTACTTCTGTAGAGACAAGAGAAGGACTACAGAAATAGCACAAAGTAATGCAATTATGGAGTACACTTCAAGAAGTTTGAATTGAACGAATTGATTTAGCTTTATTGTTGTAGGTTGATCAACATAAGGAGTATCTTTCTACCTGACATGGTAGAATCAGAAATCCTGAGATAATTTAAAAGAATAACTGAGTTGTATGGGAGCAGGGAGACAAAAACAGAAGAGACAGGCAGGAAATAGATGGAGTTAATTGGTGGGCAATGGACTACATGGCCTTTATCGTATGCATCTGGGGGGCATAAAGAAATCATCCGAAAGCTGGTAGAGGAGTAGAAAATTGTAAACTGACATTTCCCATTGCCCTGATCAGAGCAGAGTTAGGGCCTGATGCATGGGAATTGTATTTTTGGTACTGTTCAGTGTTTGGAAATGCTCCTCCTTTGCTATGGGAACAAGAGTTACGGCAGCCAATCTGTGAAAACATTCTATAAAACATTTTAGTCAGAGCCACTGATTTGCAAAGCTACTGCTACCCTGGACCACAGCAACAACTTGTGAAGTTAGATTCAAGTCCAAGAAAATTTTCATGCAGAGAAGTGCACGTTAGACAGAGACCTGAACATATCTGGGATAATAATGGGACAAACTCCTTGGGAGTCTGAATTACACAGAATTGACATTCAACAAAATATGCAAAGTTCAATAATAAATCTATTGGGAAACAACAGAATAAATTGGGTCGATGTCATGTCCACATTGAATTCAGTCAGGCTTTTGACAAGGTCTTGCATGGGAGACTGGTCAAAGAGATAACAGCCAGGGTAATATGACAAACTTGCTTCGTGGCAGGAGGCACAAAGTGATGACTGAAAGTTGTTTTTGTTTTGGTCACTGGAAGTCTGTCTAGTGATGTCATTGGTACTGGATCTCTTGCTGTTTGAGGTGTACATTAATGATCTAGATATGAATGCAAGACGTTTGATCAGTGCACAAAAACTGGGAGGGCTTACTGAAGGATCTAAATGGATTGGCCAAATGTGTAGAACAGTGGCAAATGGTACTTAATCCTAAGAAGTGTGAAGTTTTGCATTTTGGAGCACCAAAGCAAAGGCATAAACAATAAATGGTAGGATTGGAGGAAATACAAAGATCAGAGTCACCTTGATGTGCATGTCCATCACTCATTGAAGGCAATACGTTAGTTAGGTTATTAACGTGGCACATGAGAGAAATTTTCCTCATCCAAACTTGTTCAGAGATGTTAGTAGACGTCTCTTCAGCAGGTAGGACTTGAACCCAGCCCTCCTAAGCTCAGCAGCAGGGCACTATCTCTGCACACAAGGGTCCCAGAAGGCAATGGGAAACCTGACATCAAAAATCAAGGCACTAGTGGCACTATCAAGCCACTATCAAGGTGGTTATGTTGAAGCTGTATAAGATATTATTTAGGCCACAGCAGGAGTACTGTGTGCAGTTCTGTATCCACACTATGGGAATGATGGGACTACACGTGAAACAATGTTGAGGAAATTCAATAAGGAGGTTGCTTGGGTTGGAACAATTCAGCAACGAAAAGAGACTAAACAGGCTGAGGTTGCTTTCCTGAATGCATAGAAAGTTATGGAAGGACCTAATCGAAGTGTACAAAATTACGAGGGGGCATTCATCTGGCAAATGGGAAGAAGCTTTTCCCTTTGGTCAGGGAGCATGGATTGAAGGTAAATGGGAGGTGGTTTGGAGGAGATTTAAAGAAGAAAGTTTTCATCCAGAGGGTAGGAAGTATCTTAACTCTATGCTTGAAAGTGGGAGAGGGAGTAACCACCACAACATTTATGACCTGCTAGATAAAATGCTTGAAACACCATAGCAAAAATGGCTACAGCCAAGTGCAGGGAAGTAGAATTAGAGTAAATAGGTTTTCGATGAGGAGCACAGATATGATAGAATTGTAGATGCCCTACAACCTATTACCAGTCATTGAGATCTTCAATGTCACAAAAAGGCTGTTGGTTTGGAAGGTAGTGTCTGAGGATCTTTGGTGAATTCCTGCATCTTGTAGATAATACACACTGCTGCTCCTGAATATTGGTAGTGTAGAGAAGAGCGGTTTGTGAATTAAGTGCCAATCAAGCGGGCTGCTTTGTCCTGAATGTTGTCAAGCTTCTTTATTTAAAATGCATTTATGAAGGCTCTTTGTTAATTTAATATAGCATGAATGGAAGGTGATCTTATTGTTTAGTGTGTGCAAGTGAAATCAAAATCCATATTACAGCAAAATCCATGAATGGGCATATTCCTTCATGTTCAAACTTTTGTCTTAATTAACAGCTACTCTTGAAGACTCTTCTCCCAAGTACTCATACCTGAATATCTGGCAAATTTGACAATGCTGTGAAAGCTCAGTGAACAGCCTCATTAGCAACCAGATTACTAAACACCAAAGAATAGGTCAAATCAGCTTGTTGGAAGATAGAACATAGAAAAATACAGCGCAGTACAGGCCCTTCGGCCCTCGATGTTGTGCCGACCGAAGCCTACCTAACCTACACTAGCCCAATAACCTCCATATGCTTATCCAATGCTCGCTTAAATGACCATAAAGAGGGAGGGTCCACCACTGCTACTGGCAGGGTATTCCATGAACTCACAACCCACTGAGTAAAGAATCTACCCCTAACATCTGTCCTATACCTACCACCCCTTAATTTAAAGCTGTGTCCCCTAGTAACAGCTGACTCCATTAGCAGAAAATGGTTCTCACTGTCAACCCTATCTAAACCCCTAATCATCTTGTACACCCCTACCAAATCTCCCCTAAACCTTCTCTTCTCCAATGAGAACAGCCCCAAGTGCCTCAGTCTTTCCTCAAATGATCTTTCTACCATGCCAGGCAACATCCTGGTAAACCTCCTCTGCACTCGTTCCAATGCCTCCACATCCTTCCGATAGTATGGCGACCAAAACTGCACACAATACTCCAGACGAGGCCGCACCAGAGTCTTATACAACTGCAACATGACCTCAGGACTCCGGAACTCAATTCCTCTACACCATATGCCTTCTTCACAGCACTATTGACCTGGGTGGCAACTTTCAGAGATCTGTGTACATGGACACCAAGATCCCTCTGCTCATCCATACTACCAAGTAGCCTACCATTAGCCCAGTAATCCATCTTCTTGTTACTCCTACCAAAGTGAATGACTTCACACTTAGCTACATTGAACTCCATTTGCCACCTTTCTGCCCAGCTCTGCAACTTATCTATATTCCACTGTAACCTGCCACATCCTTCTTCGCTGTCCACAACTCCACCGACTTTCGTGTCATCCGCAAACTTGCTCACCCAGCTTTCAAGCCCCTCCTCTAGGTCATTTATAAAAATGACAAACAGCAATGGTCCCAAAACACATCCTTGTGGAACACTGCTAGTAACTGCACTCCAAGATGAACCTATACCATCAACTACTACCCTCTGTCTTCTTCCAGCCAGCCAATTCCTAATCCAAACCTCTAATGCACCCTCAATGCCATACCTCTGTAGTTTTTGCATTAGCCTGCCATGGGGTACCTTATCAAACGCCTTGCTAAAATCCATATACACCACATCTACTGCTTTACCCTCGTCCACTTCCTTGGTCACCTTCTCAAAGAATTCAATAAGGTTTTGAGGCACGACCTGCCCTTCACAAAACTATGCTGACTATCCTTGATCACATTATTCCTATCCAGATGTTCATAAATCCTATCCCTTACAATTCTCTCTAAGACTTTGCCCACAACAGAAGTGAGACTCACTGGCCTATAGTTACTAGGGCTATCCCTACTCCCTTTCTTGAACAAGGGGACCAGATTCGCTATCCTCCAGTCTTCTGGCACTATTCCTGTAGACAACGACATAAAAATCAAGACCAATGGCTCCGCTATCTCCTCCCTAGCTTCCCAGAGGATCCTAGGATAAATGCCATCAGGCCCAGGGGACTTATCTATTTTCATCCTTTCCAGTATTCCCCAGACCTCTTCCCTACATACCTCAAGGCCATCCATTCTAATCACTTGTGACTTGAGGGCGGCACGGTGGCACAGTGGTTAGCACTGCTGCCTCACAGCGCCAGAGACCTGGGTTCAATTCCCGACTCAGGCGACTGACTGTGTGGAGTTTGCACGTTCTCCCCGTGTCTGCGTGGGTTTCCTCCGGGTGCTCCGGTTTCCTCCCACAGTCCAAAGATGTGCAGGTTAGTGAACTGGCCATGCTAAATTGCCCATAGTGATAGGTAAAGGGGTAAATGGAGGGGTATGGGTGGGTTGCGCTTCGGCGGGTCGGTGTGGATTTGTTGGGCCGAAGGGCCTGTTTCCACACTGTAAATAATCTAATCTAATATTCACATCAGCAACAGTGTCCTGTTCCTGAGTGAATACTGACGAAAAGTATTGATTTAGTGTCTATCCAATCTCCTCCGCCTCCACGCACAACTTCCCACTACTATCCTTGACTGGACCAATACCTACCCTAGTCATCCTTTTATTCCTGACATACCGATAGAAAGCCTTTGGGTTTTCCCTAATCCTACCAATTAAGGACTTTTCATGTCCCCATCTCGCTGCTCTTAGCTCTCTTTAGATTCTTCCTGGCTACCTTATAACTCTCAATCGCCCCAACTGAACCTTCACACCTCATCTTTACATAGGCCGCCCTCTTCCCTTTCACAAGGGATTCCAGTTCCTTATTAAACCATGGCTCCCTCAAGACCCTTTACTCCCTGCCTGACTGGTACATACTTATCAAGGACACCCAATAGCTGCTCCTTGAACAATCTCCACATATCATTTGTGTTCTTCCCTTGAAGCCTATTTTTCCAATCCACGCATCCTAAGTCATGCCTCACCGCATCATAATTTCCCTGCCCCCAGCTATAACTCTTGCCCTGCAGTGCACACTTATCCCTCTCCATCACTAAAGTAAAAGTCACCGAGTTGTGGTCACTGTCCCCGAAGTGCTCACCTACCTCCAAGTCTAACACCTGGCCTGGTTCGTTACCTAGAACCAAATCCAGTGTGGCCTCACCTCTTGTTGGCCTGTCTACATATTGTGTAAGGGAACCCTCCTGCACACAGTGGACAAACACCGACCCATCTAACGAACTCGAGCTATAGCTTTCCTAGTCAATATCTGGGAAGTTAAAGTCCCCCATAACAACCACCCTATTACTTTCACTCTTCTCCTGAATCATCCTCACAATACTTTCCTCTACTTCTCTCGGACTATTAGGAGGCCTGTAGAAAACTCCTAACAGGGTGACCTCACCTTTCCTATTTCCACGCTCATCCCAAACTATCTCAGATGGCGAGTCTTCATCCATCGTCCTTTCCACCGCTGTAATACTATCGTTGACAAGCAATGCCACACCTCCCCCTCTTTTACCCCCATCTCTGACCCTACTAAAACATTTAAACCCTGGAACCTGCAACAGCCATTCCTGTCCCTGTTCTACCCATGTCTCTGTAATGGCCACAAGATCGAAGTCCCAGGTACCAACCCACACTGCAAGTTCACCTACCTTATTTCTTATACTTCTGGCATTGAAGTATACACACTCCAAGCCACCTTCCTGTTTACAGACACCCTCCTTCGAGATCGATGCCACGTTCCTAACCTCCCTACACTCAAGGTCCTGTACCCTAAAGCTACAGTCCAGGTTCCCATGCCCCTGCAGAGTTCGTTTAAACCCTCCCAGAGAGCGCTAGCAAACCTCCCCCCCAAGGATACTGGTGCCCCTCAGGTTCAGGTGTAGACCATCCTGTTTATAGAAGTCCCACCTTCCCCAGAAAGAACCCCAGTTGTCCAGAAACCGGAATCCCTCCCTCCTGCACCATCCCTGTAGCCACGCATTTAACTGCTCTCTCTCCCTATTCCTCGACTCTCTATCACGTGGCACGGGTAACAAACCAGAGACAACAACTCTGTTTGTTCTAGCTCTGAGCTTCCAACCTAGCTCCCTGAAAGCCTGCCTAACATCCTCACCCCTCTTCCTACCTATGTCGTTGGTGCCAACGTGGACCACGATCTGGGGCTGCTCCCCCTCAAGGACCTGGAAAACACGATCAGAGACATCACGTACCCTTGCACCTGGGAGGCAACATACCAATTGTGAGTCTTTGTCGCCCCCACAAAACCACCTATCTGTGCCCCTCACTATTGAGTCCCCAATAACTATCGCTCTACCTTTCTCCACCCTTCCCTTCTGAGCAACGGGGACAGGCTCCGTGCCAGAGGCCTGAACCTCGTTGCTTACTCCTGGTAAGCCATCCCCCCACAAGTATCCAAAACGGTATACTTGTTCTTGAGGGGAATGACCGCAGGGGGTCCCTGCACTGGCTGCTTCCTCCCACTCCCCCTCACTGTCACCCATCTCTCTATAACTTTCGGTGTAACTACTTCCCTAAAGCTCTGATCTATGACCACCTCCGCCTCCCGAATGATCCGCAGTTCATCCAACTCCAGCTCCAGTTCCCTAACATGGTCTTGGAGGAGCTGGAGATGGGTGCACTTCTTGCAAGTGTAATCAGCAGGGACGCTAATGGCTTCCCTCACCTCATACATGTTGCAAGAGGAACATTGCACTGCCTTCGCTGCCATTCCTCTAAAAAGGTAAACTTTAAAAACTAGATCTAAAGAAACAAACAAGCAAAATGCAGCACTTACCTGTTTACCACAACGGGTCTTATTATTAGGCTAGAGGAGGAGGGCAGGTGGGAGGCTCTACCCCTGTAGTGCCTCGGGTTCCTCGCCTGCGTGCTTTTAGAAGAAAAAAAAACCTTCGCAGGTAAGCTAGTGCGACACCAGCTTCCGGGTCCACTAGGCGCTTAAAAAAAACTTTAAATTTTAGCCGTTAAAAAAACAATAACTGGACTATACCGCGACTTAAAAACCACCAGACAGCCGTTACCTGCACCGCCGAGATGACAGTCACATGCGTAGAAGGCGCTGCTTTTACTGATCCATAAACATCACATACATTCCCCAAACAACTTCACAGAAGTTCCCATACTTGTACCCGATCAGATCTGTGGTCGCGTTTCTTTCTCCTCCAACTCTGGCATTCCAACTGTGTTCTTTTAAATGCATCTTTCAGACAGCCAATACAACTTTAAGATCTTTCTTTTTTAGTGATGTATCACAGACTTGCACATCCTAACCACCCAAGATTGTAACCAGTCCTGTAGATCTTCCTCAATTATCTTAATTCAAGTCTCCAAGTTACCACCTCATCAACTGCTAGAAATAAATCACTAATCATAAGCATCACAAACCCTACAAGTTTTATTAGACTATTCCTTAAACTTAACAGCTCAAATGAGTCCTTCATCCAGAATATTTATCATGTTTGTCTCAATCTAACTGATAATTTCAGCTCATCTCAAAATACAATCAATATTGTACCTTTTCTGTCATCTTCACAACATTCCGTATACAGTGGTTCCCAAAATTGCACATTTGGTCTACCTGGGTAATCTACTTAAGGTCTAAAAGAAATTTAAGGCAATTTAAATCTCCAGACACAAAACCAAAGATAAATCTATGTTATTTAATGGCTCCGATTTCTTTAATGATGGTGTATCTGCACACAAACCCACTTGGAATTTTTTTTTGGTTATTTCCAGAACATGATTCATTCACATTGTTCTACATTGAAGTACACCATAAATTTATCTGCACACCGTGCCACTCAATGCTGCAAAAGTCAAGGTTTTTGTAAAAAAAAGGTACAATTTGCTGTAAACTGATTTGCTATCTTCAGAACTGTAACTATTTATTCTCTCAATTCCCAAAGCCAACAGTATAATGCTGTGAGTTGAAAAGTGTGGCACTGGAAAAGCACAGTAGGTCAGGCAGCATCTGAAGAGCAGAAGAATTGACATTTTGAACATAAGTCCTTCTCAGGAATGTGGAAGAGAAAGGGGCTGAGAGGTCAATGGGAGGGACGGTGAAATAGTTTGGAAGGCGATAGTTAGATGCAGGTGGAGGGGGGGGGATTGGTAATAGGTCAGAACGGAGAGGTGAGAAGAAAGATGGACAAGTCGGACAGTTCAAGAGGGCAGTGCTAAGGTGGAGGTTTGAATCTAGGATGAGGAAACTGGTGAAATCAACATTGGTGCAGTGTGGTTGGAGGGTCCCAAGGCAGAAGAGGTGTTCTTCCTCCAGGTGTCGAGTGGCTAGGAGTTGGAGTTGGGGTTGGGGAGAGAAGGGACAGGGAATTCAAGTGGTCATAGAGTCCGAGATGTACAGCATGGAAACAGACCCTTTGGTCCAACCCGTCCATGCCGACCAGATATCCCAACCCAATCTAGTCCCACCTGCCAGCACCTGGCCCATATCCCTCCAAATCCTTCCTATTCATATACCCATCCAAATGCCTCTCAAATGTTGCAATTGTACCAGCCTCCACCACATCCTCTGGCAGCTCATTCCATACACGTACTACCCTCTGCGTGAAAAAGTTGCCCCTTAGGTCTCTTTTATATCTTTCCCCTCTCACCCTAAATCTATGCCCTCTAGTGCTGGACTCCCCAACCCCAGGGAAAAGACTTCGTCTATTTATCCTATCCTTGACCCTCAATTTTGTAAACCTCTACAATATCACCCCTCAGCCTCCGACACTCCAGGGAAAACAGCCCCAGCCTGTTCAGCCTCTCCCTATAGCTCAAACCCTCCAACCCTGGCAACATCTTTGTAAATCTTTTCTGAACCCTTTCAAGTCTCACAACATCTTTCCAATAGGAAGGAGACCAGAATTGCACGCGATATTCTCACAGTGACCTAACCAATGTTCTGTACAGCCGCAACATGATCTCCCAACTCCTGTACTCAATACTCTGACCAAGAAAGGAAAGCACACCAAACGCCTTCTTCACTATCCTATCTACCTGCGACTCCACTTTCAAGGAACTATGAACCTGCACTCCAAGGTCTCTTTGTTCAGCAACACTCCCTAGGACCTTACCATTAAGTGTATAAGTCCTGCGAAGATTTGCTTTCCCAAAATGCCACACCTCACATTTATATGAATTAAACTCCACCTGCCACTTCTCAGCCCAATGGCCCATCTGGTCCAGATCCTGTTGTAATCTGAGGTAACCCTCTTTGCTGTCCACTACACCTCCAATTTTGGTGTCATCTGCAAACTTACTAACTGTACCTCTTATGCTCACATACAAATCATTTATGTAAATAACAAAAAGTCAAGAGCCCAGCACCGATCCTTGTGGCACTCCACTGGTCACAGGCCTCCAGTCTGAAAAACAACCCTCCACCACCACCCTCTGTCTTCTACCTTTGAGCCAGTTCTGTATGCAAATAACTGGTTCTCTCTGCATTCCATGAGATCTAACCTTGCTAATCAGTCTCCCATGGAGAATCTTGTCAAACATCTTACTGAAGTCCGTATAGATCACATCTACTGCTCTGCCCTCATCAATCTTCTTTGTTACTTCTTCAAAAAACTTAGTCAAGCTTGAGACATGATTTCCCACGCACAAAGCCATGCTGACTATCCCAAATCAGTCCTTGCCTTTCCAAATACATGTACATCATGTCCCTCAGGATTTCCTCCATCAACTTGCCCACCACCGAGGTCAGGCTCACCAGTTTATAGTTCCCTGGCTTGTCTTTACCACCCTTCTTAAACAGTGGCACCATGGTTGCCAACCTCCTGTCTTCCAGCACCTCACCTGTGAGGATCGATGATACAAGTAGCTCAGCAAGAGGCTTAGCAATCACTTTTCTAGCTTTCCACAGAGTTCTTCAGTACATCTGATCAGGTGCTGGAGATTTATCCACCTTTAACCGTTTCAAGGCATCCAGCATTTCCTCCTGTCATCTGGACATTTTGCAAGATGTCACCATCTATTTCCCTACAGTCTACATCTTCCATATCCTTTTCCACAGTAAATACTGATGCAAAATATTCATTTAGTACCTCCCCCATTTTCTGTGGCTCCACACAAAGGCCGCCTTGCTGATCTTCGAGAGGTCCTATTCTCTCCCTAGTTACCCTTTTGTCCTAATTTTTGTAAAAACCCTTTGGATTCTCCTTAATTCTATTTGTCAACACGATCTCATGTCCCTTTTTGTCCTCCTAATTTCCTTATAAAGTAAACTCTTGCTTTCTTTATACTCTAAGGATTCACTCGATCTATCCTGTCTATACCTGACATATGCTTCCTTCTTTTTCCTAACCAAACGCTCAATTTCTTTATTCATTCAGCATTCCCTATGCCTACCAGACTTCCCTTTCACCCTAACAGGAATATACTTTCTCTGGATTCTTGTTATCTCATTTTTGAAGGCTTTCCATTTTCCAGCCGTCCCTTTACCTGCAAACATCTGCCTCGAAAGTTTAGATTAGATTAGATTACTTAGTGTGGAAACAGGCCCTTCGGCCCAGTAAGTCCACACCAACCCGCTAAAGTGCAACCCACCCATACCCCTACATTTACCCCTTTACCTAACACTACGGGCAATTTATCCTGGCCAATTCACCTAAGCTGCACATCTTTGGACTGTGGGAGGAAACCGGAGCACCCGGAGGAAACCCACGCAGACACAGGGAGAACGTGCAAACTCCACACAGTCAGTCGCCTGAGTCGGGAATTGAACCCGGGTCTCCGGCACTGTGAGGCAGCAGTGCTAACCACTGTGCCACCGTGCCGCCCACTTGTTCTTGCCTAATACCGTCAAAATTAGCCATTCTCCAATTTAGAACTTCAACTTTTAGATCTGGTTTATGCTTTTCCATCACTATTTTAAAATGAATAGAATTATGGTCGCTAGCCGCAAAATGCTCCCCCACTGACACCTCAGTCACCTGCCCTACCTCACTTGCCAAGAGTAGGTCAAGATTTGCACCTTCTCTAGTAGGTACATCCACATTCTAAATCAGAAAATTGTCTTGTACACACTTATGAAATTCCTCTCCATCTAAACCTTTAACACTATGGCAGTCCCAGTCGATGTTTGGAAAGTTAAAATCCCCTACCATCACCACCCTATTATTCTTACAGATAGCTGAGATCTCCTAACAAGTTTGTTTTTCAATTTCCCTTTGACGATTGGGGGGGTCTATAATACAATCCATACAAGGTGATCATCCTTTTCATATTTCTCAGTTCCACCCAAATAACTTCCCTGGATGTATTTCTGGGAATATCCTCCTCCAGAATAGCTGTAATGCTATCCCTGATCAAAAATGCCACTCCCCCTCCTCTCTTGCCTCCCTTTCTATCCTTCCTGTAGCATTTGTATCCTGGAACATTAAGCTGCCAGTCCTGCCCGTCCCTGAGCCATGTTTCTGTATTTGCTATGATATCCCAGTCCCATATTCCTAACCATGCCCTGAGTTCATCTGCCTTCCCTGTTAGGCCCCGCTGCATTGAAATAAATGCAGTTTAATTTATTAGTCCTACCTTGTCCGTGCCTGTATGACTCACTTCTGTTCTCAGCTGTACCTGTCTCAGATCGATCTCTTTCCCCACTATCTCCCTGGGTCCTACCCCCCCCAACCCCGCCTTACTAGTTTAAATCCTCCCAAGCAGTTCTAGCAAATCTCCCTGCCAGTATATTAGTCTCCTTCCAATTCAGGTGCAATCCGTCCTTCTTGTACTGGTCACTTCTACCCCAAAAGAGATTCCAATGATCCAAAAATGTGAATCCTTCTCCCATACACCAGCTCCTCAGCCATGCATTCATCTGCTCTATCCTCCTATTCCTGCCCTCACTAGCTCACAGCACTGGGAATAATCCAGATATTACTACCTTGAGGACCTCCTTTTTAAATTTCTACCTAACTCTCTGTAATCTCCCTTCAGAGTCTCGACCTTTTCCCTTCCAATGTTGTTCGTTCCAACATGAACAATGACCTCCTGCTGGCCCCTCACCCCCGTGAGAACATTCTGCACCCTGGCATCAGGGAAACAACACACCATTCTGCTTTTTCTCTGCTAGCCACAGAAACGTCTGTCTGTACCTCTGACTACAGAATCCCCTAACACAATTGATCTCTTGGAAGCTGACCCTTGTTGCATTCGAGCCAGTCTCAATACCAGAAACTTGGCTGTTTGTGCTACATTCCCCTGAGAATCCATCACCCCTTACATTTTCCAAAACAGCATACCTGTTTGAAATAAGTATATCCACAAAAGACTCCTGCACTAGCTGCCTACCTCTCTCACCCTTCCTGGAGTTAACCCATCTATGTGACTGTATGAGACTTTCCCCCCCTTCCTATAACTGCCATCTATCCCATACTGTTGCTGTTGCAAATTCCTCATCGCTTCTATCTGTCTCTCCAACCGATCCATTCGATTTGATAAGATGCGCAACCAACAGCATTTATGGCAGATATATGCCACAGTAACCCTTAAACTCTCTTAAAACTTCCACATCTGACAAGGAGTACATATCACTGCAAAGACCAGCTTTACTCCTTCACAATCTACATATCCAGAAAATAGCACCGCCTTATTCCTCTACAAACACTGCCCCAGGTTAAATTAAGAGCTATGGCTTATATTTTAAATTTAAATCAAGAGACTTATCTCCAAAAACATATAATCAAGAAAGAATCCACTATATTCACTATTGCAGCCTCTCTCTTGGACAGACTTAAAACGACAATTAACTTATCTGATTCTGTGCTGTGAACTTCGCCCAACAGTTCCTCCAAGATTAGTTGTGAATTTCACTGTTTGTTAATTTTCCCAGATGCACTCCGATGTCCAGCGATACACAAATTCAAACAGCAAAGGCTGTAACTGTCTCTCTCTCCTGCACTGGTCAGCCACAAGGCAATGGGATTTTCTTTTGGTGCACGAATCAGGCATTCTCTGAAACGTTCCACGAGTTGGCATCTTGTCTCGCCAGTGTACAAGAGACCACATCAAGAGCAACAGACACAGTAACATGTTTAGATGTACAGGAAAATCTTAGCATCCGTTGGGGCCTTGGATTTGGGGGGGGGGGGGGGGGGGGGGGGGGGGGGGGGGTGCAGGTTTTACACCACTTGCAGTGGCAAGGGAAGGTGCCAGGAGTGGAGGGCAGGTTGTTGGGGTTTGTGGACCTAATGAGGGAGACATGGTGGGAATGGTTTCTGCGGAATTCTGATAGGGCTGGGGAGGGAAATATATCTGTAGTGGTGAGGTCTGACTGAAGGTATTGGAAATGGCGAAGGATAACATATTCTATGTGGATATTGGTGGGGTGGAAGCTGAGGACCAGGTGGGTTATAACCTTGTGCTGTCACTCAACTTCACTGAGTGGGTGCCGACATACAACAGATCTGGAAAGCCAATTTGTTAAAGTACCTGAAAAATGTTGCTCTTCAAAATTGTTGCCTATAGATGTGTCCTCCAGTTTATCCGAGTCACTTCAAAACAAAAACACAAAAACATGATTTTCAGTGCTTTCCATTTTATTTAATGCAAAAGGTTAGGAATAATTTAAACCGGGATGTAAGTTCACTCATTGAGCTGGAAGGTTCGCTTTGAGACATTTTGTCACCTAGTAACGTCATCAGTGAGCCTCCAGTGAAGTGCTGGTGTTATGTCCCACTTTCTATTTGTGTTTAGGCTACCTTGGATTGGTGTTGTCATTTCCTGTATTTATGTCTTGCCTATGTTGGGTGATGTCATTTCCTGTTCATATTTTCCAGAGAGTGATAGATGGGATCCAAGCCAATGTGTTTGATGGAGTTCTAGTTGGAATGCCATGCTTTTAGCAATTCTCGTGTATCTGTTTGGCTTCTCCTAGGATGGATGTGCTGTCCCAGTCGAAGTGGTGTCCTTCCACATCTGTCTCTAAGGATACTAGTGACAGTGGGTCATGTCATTTTGTCGCTAGTTGATGTTCATATATCCTGGTGGCTAGTTTTCTGCCTGTTTGTCCAATGTAGCTTTTGTTACAGCTCTTGCAAGGTATTTTGTAAATGACGTTAGTTTTGCTTGTTGTCCGTGTAGGATATTTTAAGTTCATTATCTACTGTTTTAGTGTGCTGGTGGGTTCGTGGGTTACCATGATGCCAAGAGGTCTGAGTAGCCTCCAGTCATTTCTGAGATGTCTTTGATGTAGGGGACATGGCCTAGGGTTCCAGAGTGCGTTTTGCCTGCTTGAATCAGTTTGTTGCAGAGAAATCAGCAGACTGCGTTCATTGGGTACACTCTCTTTTTGAATACGCCGTACAGGTGATTTTTCTCTGCTTTTTGTAGTTCCTCTGCGCTGCAGTGTGCAATGACACCATTTACCACCAACTTCAACAGCAAGAATAATATCAAACTAGTGGACCTATGCCTTACCACCCACTTCACCTTCAACAAGAAAACCTACAGACAAACCAACAGAACACCAATAGTATCTCAGATATCAGGATTCTTAGCAGAAGCAGTAATGCAGACTCAAATAAACAGCTTTGCAAGCCATCCATCAAACTTTGGGTCCACTACATGAATGACACCTTTGCCATCACTAAACAAAACAAATTAGAGGATACCTTCAATACCATCGAGGATATCCTTAACTAGCATAAAATTCACAGAAGAGGAAGAAAACAAACTACCATTCCTAGATGTCACAGTAGAGTGAACAGTCAATGGGAAACTTCAAACCAGTGTCTATGGGAAAACACCACAGATGGACCAAATACTGAACTATAGAAGCAATTATCCCAATACCACAAGCGAAGCTGCACTAGAACATTATTTTAATGAGGCATCATACACTGCAGCACACAGGAACTATGAAGAGCAGAGTAAAATCACCTGTACGGCGTATTCAAAAAGAACAGTAGCCAATGAACACATTCTGCCAGTTTCTCAGCAACAAACCCAAACAGGCAGACAAAACATGCCCTAATACCCTAGGCAATCTCAGAAGAAATGACTGCCAGACTATTCAGACCTCTTAGCATCATGGTTGCCCACAAACCCACCAGCACACTAAACAGCAGCTAATTAACTTGAAAGACCCTACATAGACAACAAGCCAAACTAACATCATTTACAAAATACCATGCAAGAACTGTAACAAACACTACATGGACAGACAGAAAACTAGCCACTAGGATACATGAACATTAACTAGACCCAAAAAATGATCCAACTCTCACTAGTATTCTCACATACAGATGAAGAATGACACCACACTGACTGGGATAACACATCTATCCCATGACCAGCCAAACAGAGACATGTGCAAAAATATCTAGAAGCATGGCATTCCAACACACACATTGACATGGACCCCATTTACCACCCTCTTAAAAAAAACAGAAAAGGACATCACTAACCCAAGGAAATGTAAACATATTTATATTTACAAATGTAAATAAAATAGAAAGCGGGATTTAACACCAGTCCTTCACCGGAGGCTCAGTGATGATGTTACCTAGTATGGTGATATAACGTCCAAAAATGAACTTCCAGCTCAGCAAGCAAAATTACATCCGCAACCTCAACCTGAACTACACGTTTTCTCAAAACTGGATAAATTACACCTGTTCTCTCACCAGTTTCAACAAAGCAGGGATTAACATTTATACAACACATGCCTGGACAATATTAATAAATTTGTTATAAAAAGTCATTTTTGTTGCGCTCTTCCCAAGTATTGGATGTCTCAAAACACTTTAAAAGTTACAAAAAATATATGCAGCAACCTCATACAAAATTACACACAGCAATAATGATCAGATAATCCGTTTCTACTTCAAAATTCCGTTCGTTGAGGGGTAAATATGTACTCAATGAACCTCTTCTTGTTAATAGTATTATTGGATCTTGTACATCCATTTATTTGTATGGAAATCCAGGGCCACTGTTTGGCATCTCATCTGAAAGATGGCATCCCGAACTGTGCAACATTCGCATAGTGGTGTGCTAAAATATACCTGAAGCCCTGAATCCAGAACTTCTTAGTATGTTAAAAATTGGAGGCAAAAGTAGCTAAACTTAGTCATAACTCCAAAAAAGAAGACAAGCTCACTATTAGGAATGAATGAATTAGATCCAAGAAAATACCTTCTGTGAACCAAGGTTTCTTGAGAAAAGCTGAGAGTTGGAGATGCCATGAACTTTCAGATGGCTAGCTAGCTGAATAGCTATACTGTCATCTACCTGAGAACAGATTGCCAGTTTTTGAGTGCAACAAAGCAGAAGGCATTTGATAAAGTGGCTAGAAAAGTGAGTGTGCGAAGTACGATTTGATGGCTTTGGGGAGGGGCTAGTTTAATGACACGGATACCAGCTTGGCTGGCAAACATGAAGCAGAGATTAGGCATAACTGGATCATTACATTTTGCCCAGCTGAAAAAGAATGTTGTGGCAGAGGGATAGGTGCTGACGCCTCAGTTGTTTACAGAATTTACAGAAATGACATGGATGAAGGGATGTTTGGCTGCCAAGTTTGTGAATGACTCAAGATAGTAGGAAACTAAACTTTGAAAGCATGCGAGATGGTTTAAAAAAAATAGAAGTAAGAGAGTGGGCAAAAACCTGGCAAGTAGAACATGAAGTGGGAAAGTATGAAATTGTCCATTTAGTCAGGAAGAATGAAAAGGAAGCATATTATCTAATTGAAGGAGGACTGCAGAGCCTGGAGATGCACAGGGATCTGTACGTTCTAGTGCATGAATCACCAATGGTTAAAATTCTATATACCAAGTAATTAAGAATTCTAATAGATTGTTAGGATTTACAGTAAGGGGAACTAAACAAAGGTATGCAGCCATGCTTCAGTTCAAGAGAGCACGAAGGAAACCATATGTGGAGTATTGTGTATAGTACCTAATCACCTTATTTGAAGAAGGGTGTAAATGCATTGAAACCATTTCAGAGGTTGAATAGAGTACTACCTGGAATGGCAGACAGGAATAGGTTTGTATTCGTTGGAGTTTAGAAGAGTAAGAGGTGGTTTGATTGAAACAATTCAGAAGCAGAGGGGTCTTTAAGACAGGGTTGATGGAAAAGGATTCTTCTAGGAGAGAGAACACGAATTTGGGGTCACTTAAATATCAGGGTCACACACTCAGAATATTCTGAGTGTCAGGATTCTTTGGAACTCTTCTGAAAGCAGAGCCTTGAATGTGTTAAATAAGTGGTGAAAGGTCATCAAAGTACACAAAAAAGTAGATTCCAGGATATAATCAAACCAACTATGACCTTTCAGATGAAAGAACAGGGACCAAATAACCTGCTCTTGTGCCTTGTTCATATCTTCAAAAAGAAATTTCATGAAGCCTCATTCAATTTTTTTGGTGTATTTGAATGGATTCGGCTGAGAATTAGTCATAGTCATAGAGATGTACAGCACAGAAACAGACCCTTAGGTCCAACTTGTCCATGTCAACCAGATATCCAAACCAATCTAGTCCCATTTGCCAGCACTTGGCCAGATCCCTTTTAACCGTTCCTACTCAGATACCCACCCAGATGCATTTTAAATATTGTAGTTGCACCAGCCTCCACCACTTCCTCTGGCAGCTCATTCCATGCATGCACCATCTTTTGTGTGAAAATGTTGCCCCTTCCGTCTCTGCTTTTTCTTTCCCCTCTCACCCTAAACCAATGCCCTCATTCTGAACACCCCACCCCAGGGAAAATTTTATCTATAGGTCTATTTATCCTATTCATGCTCCTCACGATTTTGTAAACCTCTGTAAGATCACCCCTCAGCCTCTGACACTCCACAGAAAACAGCCCCAACCTATGCAGCCTCTCCCTATAACTCAAATCCTCCAACCCTGGCAACATCCTTGTAAATCTTTTCTGAACCCTTTCAAGTTTCACAACAACATCTTTCTGATAGGAAGGAGACCAGAATTTTTCCAAAATGCAGCACCTCACATTTATCCAAATTAAACTTGATCTGACACTCCTCAGTCCATCTGAAGTCTGAAGGTAACTTTCTTGGCTGTCTATTACAACTCCAATTTTGATGTCTTCTGAAAACTTACTAACTGTACCTCCTTTTGGCAGATCCAAATCATTTATATACACGACGAATAGTAGTGGACCCAGATCCTTGTGGCACACCACTGGTCACAGGCTTCCAGTCTGAAAGGCAACCTTCCACCACCCTCTTTTTCTACCTTCAAGCCAGTTGTGTATCCAAGTGGCTAGTTCTCCCTATAATTCTATGTGATCTAACCTTGCTAACCAGTCTCCCATAAACTTGTCAAATGCCTTACTGAAGTTCATATAGATCACATCCACTGCTCTGCCCTCAATCCTCTGTTAATTCTTCAAAAAAAAACTCAAGTTCGTGAGACACAATTTCCACACACAAAACTGTGCTGACTATCCCTCATCAGTCCTTGCCTTTCCAAATACATGTACATCCTGTCCCTCAGGATTTCCTCCAACAACTTACCCACCAATGTGTAAGGCTCACTGGTTGATCATTCCCTGGCTTTTCCTGACCATCTTGGCCAACCTCCAGTCTTGCAGTACCTCACCTGTGACTATTGATGATACAACTATCTCAGCAAGGGGCCTAACAATCACTTCCCGAGCTTCCCACAGTTAGAGTGTACACCTTGGACGCTGCCTGACCTGCTGTGCTTTTCCAGCACCACATTCTTGACACTACACCTGATCAGGTCCTGGCAATTTATCCAATTTTACGCATTTCAAGACATCCAGCACTTCCTTCCCTGTAATATGGAAATTTTTCAAGATGTTACCATCTATTTCCCCACATTCTATATCTTCCCTGTCCTTCTCCACAGTAAATACTGATGCAAAATACTCGTTTAGTATCTTCCCCCATCTCCTGCGGCTCCACGCATAGGCTGCCTTGCTTATTTTTGGGGGGTCCTATTCTCTCCCCAGTTACCCTTTTGTCCTTAAATGTACTTGTAAAATCCCTTTGGACTCTCCTTAATTCTATTTGCCAATGCTATCTCATGTCCCCTTTTTTGCCCTCCTGATTTCCCTCTTAAGCATACACCTACTTTGTACTCTCCTGTCCAGACCGGATATATGCTTCTTTCTTTTTCTTTACCAAAACCTCAATTTTTCTGGTCATCCAGCATTCTCTATACCTACCAGCTTTTCCTAACAGGAATACACTGTCTCTGGACTCCTATTACCTAAATTTTGAAGGCTTCCCATTTTCCAGCAATCCCTTCACCTGTGAACATCTACCCCTAAACAGCTTTTGAAAATTCTTGCCTAATACCATCAAAATTAGCCTTCCTTCAATTTAGAACTTCGACTTTTCAATCCTGTCTATCCTTTTCTTGTAGTGAGAAAAATTGCTCGATAGCTTACACCAATGATTCTGAAGTTTGATTAAAGGACCTTTTCAAACATACTAGTAACCATAGGGGCTCCATCCTACTCAACGTTAACATGATATTCATAATAGAGAAGTGACACAAATTGTAAATAGTGTGTAATAGTACTTTACCAAGACAGGCACTCAACAAGATAGCATGAAGTTTGCTACAAATATATCTCAGGAGGGGCAGGAACTTCAAGACTGGAGACAAGAGCATACAAAGCATAAGGAAATTCAGTTCATTATGTTCGTATCAGTCTAAAGAGGTATCATTGTTTCTAATCTGACCTTCCAGGTCTTGGTCTATAACATTGTAGGTTACAGCACCACAACTATATTCTCAAATTTTTTTTTCTAAAACGTGAGGAGTGTTTCTGTCTCTGCGATTCTTCCCGACAGTGAGATTCAAAGATGCACCACCCTGTGGGTGACAACAACAGGGGACAAGCAATAAATGCTGGCCAGCAGCGACATTAATGGTTTATGAATGAATAAAAAATAATTACTCCTCCATTATTTTCCAATTACATACAATCCATGTCTCCTGGTTATTGACCTCTCAGACTGATGGAAGTAGGTCTTTATGTTCCCAATAAAAACTATAAATAGTCAAAGACTACTTTTAGAACTCCAAATATGGAATCTGAAATTATGCCCCCTCAAAAGTGTCTAAATGAGTCAAGCGACATTACCACCATTGTCCCATTCACTTACATTATCAGCCTTTTATAATACTACATATTTCACTGAAGAAAATACAGGGAGGAGAGAGGGAGGCATCTGCTAAAATAGATTCTAGGCCTCCCAGATGTCGCCTCACCAGCTTTTTATTCGGAGATAAAATGAAGATGGCCATGGAATATTGCCATAATCTGAATGTTTTTAATACTGTTAAGGCATAATGCAGCAGAGGGAGGGTAATATTTCCAAAATGTCATTTTTTACCCCATAGCGGATCTGCTGGATTTTCAACCAGAGGTAACTGACCATGGATTTAAAGTTTGGGCAGTGAGGATAATTTCCTGTTCTGGTGATTTATTCGAAGGTGAAATAATGATATCCTTTGACCAAATAATTCGTAAATATATAGTCGAGTTAGCAAAGACCTTATCTGCTTTTTTTCAGGTCAGGAATTTTATTCAGAAAGGGACCACGCTGTTGACCAACCCCTCCAGATCTATTATGGAGAAGATGGTACTTTATATTAGTATGCCTTATCATTTGCTGGAGGGTGATCCTTCAGAAGACGTTGAGCAGCTTTGTGAAAGGGAATTAGGGGTCCACATTTCTTTGGAGGCATTGGGGGGGGGCTAAAGATTTGCCTTGGCTCCATCACACTCCATACCATCTCTCATGCTCTAAGATCACCCTTTTGTCCTAAATGTAAGGTAAACATCGGTACTCTCACTCATTGTTTCTGGTCCTGCCACAGGCTCTGTACATATTGTTCTGTGGCACGGGTTATTAGAGGGTCTTGAGGGCAGAGGTTAACCTCTCTCCTCCTGGGCCTACCCAATATACCCTTTTTGGATGATCATGGGAAAAAAAGAACTTATTAATATCATTATTTTATGCGCAGGGAAAAATTTATTTTAACCCCCACCCCCTTATGGAGCTTATCTTTCTGGATGTTTTCACAAAAATTGTGCACCAGAAAACAAAACTTCCATAAGACACGTCAGCCCTTTCTGGATTACTTGGGTGCACATTTATCTGCCATTTTAATTAGGGCTTTCGTGAGTCATGGCATTCTGATTTAGTGTACTTGATGTCCTTCAAGGAAGAATTCCAAATATTTTATGCGCAATACTTCGTGCTCTTGGAAGTAGAGAGCTAATGTTTTGTTGTGTTGGACTGTTTTGCTTGTTCATTAATGATCTTTATTGATTTGTCTGTTTTGTACAAAAGTATAGTTGTATTTTGGGTGTACTGTTGCTGTTGTGGTTGTGGGGTTTTTTTTCCTTTTTTTCTCTATTCTATATACATATAACAACGAAAAATGTTTTCTGGTGTTGTAACTTTTTAAGGCTTTGTAAATAAAGAAAAAAGTTTAATAAAAATATCTATTAAAATAAGTAGATTCTGAACAGGTTCAGAAGAAGAGAATACTGGACTCAAAATGTCAAGTTTGTTTCTCTCTCCACAGGTACTGCTAGATCTACTGCGTTTCTCCAGCATACGAGTGTTGGTTTTGTGGTGTACTTCAAATAAAGAGGGCTGTTTCGAGAAAAATGTCAGGAACAATTCCAAAGCCAGTTGTTTGATTATTAAGTGATGATACTGAAGATGTCAGAATCAATGTGCTAGGGACCCGGGTTCAATTTCCACCTGTCTGTGTGGAGTTTGCACATTCTCCCCATGTCTGTGTGGGTTTCCTCTGGATGCTTCAGTTTCCTCCCACAGTCCAAAGATGTGCAGGTTAGGTGAATTGGCCATGCTAAATTGCCCGTAGTATTAGGTGGATTAGTCAGGGATAAATATACTGGGGGTGGGTTTTTCTTTGGAGGGTCGGTGTGGATTTGTTGGGCCAAAGGGCCTGTTTCCACACTGCAGGTAATCTAATCAAATGGTAAATTTCAGTCATTGCAAAAGACGACATTGTGGAGAATAATAAAAAACAATCTCTGCATCATTTCAAGGAATAATTGAGTGTGGCTGAGGGTCTTCGAGGATAGAAAAGGATGGTTATATCTCTGCACAAGGTATACTCTTCTGCCATTACTGGGTTGCTGAATAATACTAGAAATGTAAGCTACTCAAAATGCTCAGACCATGGTAGACTAGACTGGATTTGAACAGTGAAACTTCAAAAGTACAATATTCAGTCAGTAAAATACAGCATAAGGAGTGTGATAACAGCAATTGTGGGTTTATGGGTCACTGGAGTTAAAATGAGAAAAGCTTGCAAGTGAGCAAGCTGTCACCTACTTGTTATTTGCTGACTTATTCATGGATCTGGTGGGCAAACCATCAAGGATCTCCACTGAAACAAACAGGACATTCACAAGTTAAGAAATAGAATCTGTTTTACATTACTTGCATGCAATTTCAGAAATTTTACCGCAAAAAAAAGAGAGGATCCTCACTACTTTCAGTCAGTAGGCTTATCCAATAATTGATGAGCCACACAAACCAGGAAGATTCCATTCCTTGGAATGCAGTTAGGTGAACACAGCAGCATTGCAGTGAGTGGAGGCTACCTCACATTGCAACAGGATCTGGACCAGATGGGACAATGGGCTAAAAAGTGGCAGATGGAGTTTAATTCAGATAAATGAGAGGTGCTGTATTTTGGGAAAGCAAATCTTAGTAGGACTTACACACTTAATGGTCAGGTCCTCGGGAGTGTTGCTGAACAAAGAGACCTTGGAGTGCAGGTTCATAGCTCCTTGAAAGTGGACTTGCTGGTAGATAGGATAGTGAAGGCAGCGTTTGGTATGCTTTCCTTTATTGGTCAGAGTATTGAGTACAGGAATTGGGAGGTCATGTTGCGGCTGTACTGGACATTGGTTAGGACACTGTTGGAATATTGCATGCAATTCCGTCGCCTTCCTATTGGAAAGATGTTGTGAAACTTAAAAGGGTTCAGAAAAGATTTACAAGGATATTGCCAGGGTTGGAGGATTTGAGCTATAGGGTGAGGTTGAATAGGCTAGGGCTGTTTTCCCTGGAGCATCGGAGGCTGAGGGGTGACCTTATAGAGATTTACAAAATTATGAGTGCCTATTTGTCCTATCCTTGACCAAGTCTTTTCCCTGGGGTCAGGGAGTCCAGAACTAGAGGGCATAGGTTTAGGGCGAGAGGGGAAAGATATAAAAAAGAGACCTAAGGGGCAACTTTTTCATGCAGAGGGTCGTACAGGTATGGAATGAGCTGCCAGAGGATGTGGTGGAGGCTGGTACAATTGCAACATTAAGGAGGCATTTGGATGGGTATATGAATAGGAAGGGTTTGGAGTGCTGGCAGGTGGGACTAGATTGGGTTGGGATATCTGGTCAGCATGGACGGGTTAGACCGAAGGGTCTGTTTCCATGCTGTACATCTCTATGACTCTATATGCAATTGACCTCAAAGATCTTCAAAATCCAGCCTAAATCTCTGTTATACCCAAAACAGCTTGCCAAAATACTATATGCAGGAATGATACGGAGCGAGATGACCTAACTGTCCTGACATTGACATCAGAGGCCACACAAAGTTACTGCTCTCAAGCTGTCAGATCTTGTATGTTCCATACAACATGAGCCATCCTCTTACAACTTATCACAGCTCTCCTGTTATCAGTTGCTGCCAATCCTTCCTCGCTTTGTGTATGGGGGATCATGTCTCACCAACCTGATTGAGGTTTTTGAAGACGTAACAAAGAGGGCAGAGCAGTGGACATGATCTTTATGAATTTGCTCATGGTAAACTGGTTATCAAGGTTAGATCACACGGAATAAAGGGAGAACTAGCCATACAGAACTGATTTGAAAGTAGATGACAGAGGGTGATGGAGGAGGGTTACTTTTCAGACCGGAGGCCTGTGACCAGTGGTGTGCCGCAAGGACTGGTGCTCGGTCCATCGCTTTGTCATTTATATTAATGATTTGGATGTGAACCTACTGTTAGTAAGTTTGCAGATGACACCAAAATTGAGTGTAGGGGATAGCTAAGAAGGTTACCACAGAGCACAAGCGGATTTTGATCAGAAGGGCAAAAGGCAGGGAATGGCAGATAAGAGTTTAATTTAGATGAATGCGAGGTACTGCATTTTGGAAAGACAGTTCAGGAAGGTCTTATACACTTAATGGTAAGGTCCTGGGGAATGATGCCGAACAAAGACCTCAGAATGCAGGTTCATAGCTCCTTGAAAGAGGAGTCTCAGGTAGGTAAGATAGTGAAGAAAGTGTTAGTGTGCTTTCCTTTATTGGAAAGAGCTTATAGGAGTTGGGAGGTCATACTCAGGCGAGAAGGGATATTGGTTGTGCCACATTTATAATGTAGTGTGCAATTCTGGTCTCCCTGCTATAGGAAGGATGTTGTGAAACTTGAAAGGGCTCAGAAAAGATTTATAATGCTGTTGCCAGGTTTGGAAGATTTCAGCACTCCCTCTCTCTCACGGTCTCTAGAAAGGGATGGATCGGGTAATTAGACAAAGTCTTTTCTCCAGAGTATGGGAGTCCAAAACTAGAGGACACAGCTTAAGGGTGAGGGGAAGAGATCTAAGGGGCAACTTTTTTTATACAGAGGGTGGTGCATTTATGGAATGAGTTGCCAAAGGAAGTGGTAGAGGCTGGTACAAATACAACATTTACAAGTTATCTGAATGGGTATATGAATAGGGAGGATTTAGAGCGATATGGGCCAATTGCTGGCAAATCTGACTTGATTAATTTAGGACATCAGGTCAGCATGGACAAGTTGGACCGACGAGTGTTTCCATGCTGTTCATCTCTGACTAACAGACTCGAGGGGCTGAATTGTCTACTCTGCTCCTCAGTCTCATGTTAAGAGAAAATTGCGAGGCAATGTTACGACTCACTTGTGTAACTAATTTTTTTCCCTCCCCGAAAAGAAGACAGCTGTCCAACTGTCTGGTGCAAGAGACCACAATACTTTTTCTCACTTAAGAAGCTCATGAGCAAATTTGAAATGCGAAGGTTTGCTACAACATTAGACATCAATTTCAAAATAAAATTTGAGGAATGCTGGAAATAAAGCAAATGTATATGCATGACCAACTTCCTTATTGCATACAAACCTGATCAAAGCTTTTCTAACTGGACTACATTGCATTCTCACACACACTTGTTGTCATCAGGTTGTTGATACTTACTATCCGATTTTGTGTTGCTTGTCTAAGCATCAGCTGTTTCTCACTTAATTTCCATCCTATCAACAGTAAATGGGGGTCAGGAACAGCTTTTGACTGGATGAAGAATCCTCCAGCATCCAAAATTCTACCTAGTTGTTTTCCTGTGTATCTCAGGCAAGACCTGGTGGGTTGCATATACAATTTATGAGGGCAACATTCTGGCCCATCAGTTGCCTGTTGTAGAAATAGCAGTGGTCCAAGGCTCACCTTTATAAATTATGGACTACAGCATGTAGCAATAACAGAAACCATATTTTCGATATCTATGACATGAAAAAGGCAAATGGAATTCACACTCTGCCCATGTTCCTGCACAGACCGTGGCAACTTGATGAAAAGTACAAGAGTTGAAGAACAATTTGCAAACCAATTGCACCTAGTTTCCAGTCAGTTCTTCTAATTGTTGTTGCAGATTTGCAATCAGGAATGTGTTAACATTCTGTGTCACCCACACCAGAACTGGACACATTTAATCTGAACTTGAGCTCTCAATTCATAAGATTATTTCAGCTAAGTATTTCTGTCACGTCTAGCATCCAGTTAGTACTTCATCCTGTCCTTCTGCCTAAAATGCAACTTTGTGTATTTACATATTTATTTATTTGCAAGCTGCTTTCTGTATTGATTCGACAACTTAAATAGGTTGATTTCAGAATGATTACCAAGACAATCCAAGTGAGTATACATACTTAACTTCTCAATTCTTCCTCTTTAGAGGAAAGAATTCATCTCTCTTCTGCAACAGCACTGGATTGAATATCCTAACATTTCATTAAAAACAGCTAAAATACACTTCAGAGAACAAGGGAGAAATCAGTAAAATTACTTACAATCTCGGATCTCATAACCAAAAAACATTTTGACACCATGCAGCTTCCTGTTATTTTCTAAATCTTCAACTGTAGAGAGATAAATGTTAGAAACTGATTAATTTCAAACAGAGATAGAGAAAAGTCATTTTGCTCCATGAACCTGAGTGGTTGTTCCATTAGATTATGGTTGACCTATATTTTAACTCAATTTGCCCATCTTTGCTTTTTTTAAAATCTCCATTCCCAAAAATGTATCAATTTGAAATGTTCATTTTATCCAGCTTCTTAAGCTTTACTAATGCAGGTTTTTCAGATTTTTGTTACCTTGTGGTGCTACATGATATTCCTCCTGAAGAGTCTGGCTCTAACAATGAGGTTCAGGCCTCTTGATTTTATATTCATGTTAGCAAATTTTATTGAGTCCACCTCAAAATCCCTTAAATCATCTTAAATAGCTCAATTAGATCACCCTTTCATCTTTCATGCTTAAGCCCAGTCTGTGCAACCTGCCACTTAAATTCAATCTTTCAGAGCCACTTCCAAATTATTCCCAGAAGTCGTGGATAAAGGGATCTTTTTGAGGATGGCAGCCAGTGACTCATGGAGTTCTGCAGGGTTCTGTGTTGGGACCACAACTATTCATGTTATACATCTGAATGAAGGAACATAGGGTATTGTTGCTAAGTTTGCAGAAAACACCAAGATAGGTGAAGGGACAGGTGGTGTGAGGAAGCAGGGAGACTGCAGAACGACTTGAACAGGCTAGTAGAGTGGACAAAGAAGCTGCAGATGCTGGAGATTAAAGTGGTGCTGGAAAAGCATAGCAGGTCAGGCAGCATCTAAGCAGCAGGAAAATAATGTTTCGGGCAGGAGCCCTTCATCAGCACCACATAATCTGGACAAAGAAGCTGCAGATAGGGTACACTATGGGAAAGTGAGAGATTATCTACTTTCAGAGGAAGAATAGAAGTGTAAACTATATTCTGATTAGGAAAAGGCTTCAGAAGTCTGAAACACAAAGGGACTTAAGAGTCCTAGTTTAGGATTCTCAAGGCTGAAGTGCAGGTTCACTTGGCAGCTAAGAAGGTAAAACAATGTTAAAATTCATTTCAAGAGGGCTAGAAATCAAGAGATGTACTGCTGAGACTGCATAAAGCTCTGGTCAGACTGCATTTGGAATAGTGAGCGCAATTTGGGCAAGACTAGGATGTGAGGACAGAGCCTTAGAGTGAAGGGATGACCCTTTAGAACTGAGAAGAGGAGGAATTTCTTAAGCCATAGGGTAGTGAATCCATGGAACTCATTGCCAAAGGCGGCTATGGCAGTTCAAGGCATTTAAATGTACACAAGACAGAGATAGATAAGTTCTTGATGAAGTGTATCAACTGTTATGGGGAGAAAGCAGAGAATGGGGTTGAGAAACGTATCAATCATCATCAAATGGGCTGAATGTCCTGTTTCTGCTTCAATATCTTATGGTCTAAGTTGTGGTGGCCAGAACGTAATGGAGGACTTAATTGGGGATCTAACCATAGCCTTGTACAATGCAACAAAACATTGAGAGAATAACTTCACATTTTCCCACATTATATTCCATCCGCCATATCTCTGCCCAGCCATCCAACCTATCTATACCCACCCTCCTTATATCAAATTCACAATACCTTGCTACCCATCTTTGTGACATACGCAAATTTAGCTATAATGCCTTTATTAAGTAATTGATCTAGATTATAAAATGCAGAGGCCACAGCAAGACCTCCCGTTGGACTCCTCTCATCCTGTCAGTTTGAAAAAAGTGTATTATGCATACATTTTTATGCCAATAAACCAATTCTCTATCCATGCTTGTGTTATTCCCTAATTCTGATCTGCTGAGCCAAGGTCATCTCGAGATATCATACCAATTCTTCTTGAATGCCACATACCCCACAATGTTTATAACCCAATTCGGTTATCGTGCAGCTTTGTCACTATAATGGTCATTAGATTATATTTATTCTGCTCAATGCGAGTTATCAATTTGTTTATTGTCTTAAGAGTGCTATGTAGCTTCATATACAAGGCCTTTAGCTTTGCCTTTGTCATCTTTGTAGCTTGACTATTCCTGCATTAATTCCCCTGTCCCTTGACCTTGATCGCTCGTACAGTCAGTTCTGCTAGATCCTGCATTTCTTCAAAACAAATTGACTATAGTGATTAAATGACTTCGACCACTATTTGTAGTATGTGAACTTTCATTAACTGTACTAACTATAATGCATTTCCAGTCCCTACTCTTGAATCTCTAGTCCTTTGTTTGCTACATCTATTCCAGCTTAATCCCTCACCCTCATTTTTAGTTTCAAGTCATCTGCTGCTCCATAGTTTCCAGCAGATGAGTATTTTAAGTCACAACATACATTCTTGGCGACCAAATCCCACTGATCCCTCCCCTTTTATTTGCAACTAACAGCCTGCCCTTTTCAGCTCACATGGTTGACAATGTAGTGTTGCCAAACATTTGTTTGATGATAGATGATATCTCAAGTTGAATTTCTGGCATCTGATTGAGGGGTTGTGAAATAGGTCTACAACAATATTAAGCCACCTGTAGGAGCACATTCCCCATTTCTGACAAGTGCGTTCTACGTCCCAAACTTTTGATATGATAGACTTTGTTGACTGATTCAAAGTAAAACACTTGACATTAAGAGTTAGGAAATACAGGTCAGTGTCAAAACAATAGCAATTATGAAACTCACAAGAAGGTGAGGGATTGCATACAGAGGAGACGTGGCTGCAAAGGGGAAAGGGTGCACATGGCAAAGGGAAGGAGAGAAGAGGGGTAAGCTGTGAGGGACATTTATCTCATTCAGAGATATCCACAGAGTGGGGACCTTAATCTTCTCATTGGGCTTCATGCGGAGTAAAATCAACCCTTTCTCTCCCAACTGTGCTACTTCCCATATGTTTGGAGGTGCCAGTATTGGACTAGGGTGGACAAAGTTAAAAATCACCACCTGATGAAGGAGCTGTACTCTGAAAGTGTTTCCAAATAAACCTAGGTAAACGTGAAGACTGCAGATCCATGTCCTGCACCTCCGCCCTCAAACCTCTCCACCTCCCCCCCCACCCCCAACCATAACAAGGACAGAACTTTTCATCCCACCATAAACCACATCATCTGCCAACATTTCCACTACCTATAAACTGACCCCACCACCAGGGATATATTTCCCTCCCCACCTCTATCCACTTTCTGCAAAGACTGTTCCGTCTGACTATTTGGTCAGGTCCATGCCACCCCCACCAAAACCCCACCCTTCCCTCATGGCACCTTACCCTACCACCAGAGGAATTGCAAAGCCTGCACTCACACCTCCCCCAAAGGAGCCTTCCACATCTAAAGCTTCACCTGCACTTCCACACATCCATTGCTACCGATGTGGTCTCCTTTACATTGGGGAGACTGGACGCCCCCTTGCAAAGCGTTTCAGGGAACATCTCCGGGACACCCGCACCAAATCAACCTCACCACCCAGTGGCCAAAAATGCCGAGGACGTGCAGGCCCTGGGCCTCCTCCGTCACCACTCCCTCACCGCCCAACACCTGGAGGAAGAGCACCTCACAACACTCCAACCCCAGGGCATCAATATGGACACATTTTCCCTCCTCCCACCTTATCCCAGTTCCAACCTGCCAGCTCAGGACCATCCTCATGACTTGTCCTACCTGCCAATCTTCCTTCCCACCTGTCTGGTCCACCCTCCTCTCTGACCTATCACCTTCATCCCCACCTCCATCCACCTATTGCACTCTGAGCTACCTTCTCCCCAGACCCACCCCCTCTCATTAAACTCCCCACCCTGGAGGCTTTTGCCCAAAACGTCGATTTTCCTACTTCTCGGATGTGCTTTTTCAGCACCACTCTAATTTTGATTCTTTCCAAACAATTCTGTTGGACTACTTCTTACAAGCAAACGCGTTATGCACGTTCTACCCGCACACAATTCTTACCCTGATCCAACACGACGGCCTTCGTCGCGGCATCCACATGCCGGAGACAGCCCGCATACGTGCCGCACTCCAGCCTGATCCGGAGCCGCTTGGTGAGGAGCTCCCGGAGCCACGCAGAGTCCATGGCGTTAACACACAACAACAAGCAACAAGGTGAAAGCACGTGCGTGACACCTACCCGCATCACGTGCTCCCGCAATCACCAACAGCCATTAGCTCCACCCCTCAGTGATTGACAAGAGCCGAACGCGCCTCATGACTTTTTGAAACGCTCGGACCGTTAGAGACGAGATATCGCGAGAGGAAGCACCATTTCCTCCCTAGACCCCCCTCAAAAAGCACCCCGCCCCTCCTTTCGCGGAGCCGCACGAGGATCAAGAAGCGGCCTCCTGATTGGTCAACCATCCCAGCCCCGGCCGAACGCCGTCACGCACACTTCGGCATTTTCCGTCGATCGAGGCCTGAGAGTCGATGATCGATCCGACCGATGACACACGCGCCTCAGCCCACTGATTTTGCCCCTTTCCTTGACGATCTAGGGCGGATCGGTGTGCGGGCGAGAGGTGCCCAACATTCCCAAAAACAGTGGGCCGTGGAGGCGCGGTCTGTCTGGTGTTGTCAATCGGTGCTCGGTTGCTCAGGCCTGCGCCTGTGGGGGTGGGGAGGAGGAGGCCGGCGCTGTGAGAAGGGGGGGTGGGGGGGGTAGAGCCGCAATGGCGGTCGGCGGCGGCGGCGCTCGGAGGGACTCAGGCAGAGCGGCTGCGAAACCGGCCGCCCCGCTCCCTCTGTCAGACATCGCAACCTCTGCCTCTCCAAAGCAAGCGCCATCTTGGCTCGGCGAGAGGAGCGGCGCGGCGAGGCAGAAGCAAGAGCGAGTGGAGGTAAGCGGCAGGGAGGGAGGGAGTGAGTGAGTGTATGGTGGGAGGAGAAGGGGTGGGTGTTGGTTGTGGGGGGTGGGGGGGTGACAGACAGTGAGTGTGGGAGGCGGGCGGACGGACGGGGCGTTTGTACCGTTTCTTTTAATGGGAAATGGCCTCGATCTCTTGACATGATTTTTTTTCTCTCTCTCCCTTTCGCCTTCCAATGTGCAACGCTGTCGGGGCGGAGGGAGGGAGGAGAAAAACCCAGCCCGGGCCCACCGCCCCTGGCCTCTTTCTCGCTCGCCTCGAGTTTTATTTTTCCCCTCTGCCCGTCTCAACAGCGGGAGCGGCCTGCTCCCCACTGCTTCCAACCCCGGGCCTCACCTCATCCCTCAGCCCCGCTGTACCACCGGGGGAAGCATCGGCCCCGTGTAAAGGGCTTCGATTGCCCTCTCCTTGTCTGTCTTTGACGCCCCATTTCTCCCCCCCCCCCCCAAAAAAAAAATTCTCCCTCCCTCAATGCAACCGTTGCCTCCTTCATGCTTTCGGGCCTTGCCGGCCTTTCAAACTTTAATCCCTTGCTGCCTTCACCCGAAAAGGTTGCCCTTATCGTAAGGGACTAGCAACCCGCTCTTAACTTTTTTCCCTTTTTTTTATCCCTCTCTCCTTTCCCCGCTGCCTGCTTCTCGTTTGCCTCGTTGACTTTGTAAAGGGCGTTTTTTTTGAGGTGAGGTGCGGGCTGTGGAGAATATAATTTTATTTTTTTTACGTTTTATTTTCTCGCGGCAGGTGTTTGGATTTTGGAGAAAACGCTGCCTTTTCAGAGTGAGGGTCTGTCTGTCTTCAAAATGATATAGTCCATTCGCAATGTGTTTCATGTGAAATTTCAACCTGTTCGTGCTGGCTCTGACGAAAAACATTTTGGGGCTTTTTTTTGAAAAAAATAATTTTCACGTGTCATTCTTAGTTGCTTTCCCTCACTCTTAATTAATTTCCTTGAATATTGGAATTTAGATGGGTCAAAAAGTAAGTTGTGACCTGTTATTAACACTTACTGATAAATATCGGAGCAATTCGTTTTTTGTGATCAACACCAAGGACAGTGCCTGAAAATAACTGAATCCAAACATGTTAAATTAGACAAGTCACAGAAGATAAATCTATAAAATCATGCCCTCAGGGGATGAGTGTTAAATGGCTGTAAATTAAAATTAGTATTTTACTGAATAAAACCTAACTGGAATGACATCTTTCAAGCAAATCTTGTAAGATTTGGTGACATGACCAACCTGCTCAGTGAATAAAATGTTGAATGGGATCATGTCACTCATAACATTAAGATGTCATCAACTGATCCCCGAGGTTACAAATGAAAGCCAAGATGTATCTACCTAGTGCCCGTAATGTTAATTCTTCTCTTGAAGAAGCTGACTCATTCCAGGATGCATTTTGATTTGCATTCTACTGGTTGTCTTTTGGTGCCAGTGAGTGTTGCCTGTCTATTCTCAACATCCACATGCTATTTCTGCAGGGTATTCAGTGAGAGGCCTGGTGGTCTAAATCTGGGATCAGATAACCAAAGGATTCTGGAGTTAGTAACCCTGTGGTTTATGGAGTCCTCTGCTCATAATTACATGGATTTTGATTCATTTCCCACTCCAGTCTCATCCACCCCAAGGAAAGCTGTGGTCTAACTTGTCATTTATCCAGTGGTGGATGCCTTTTTATTTGGTCTCGGTTGAGAAAGGAAGTGATCCTGTGTGTCTTCCTATTCGTCTGTTTTGTAGTTGTGGGGGTGTTTTTATGTCCAGATACATGGTTGGCAGTTGGGTTTTTACCCAGCTTTCTGGCTCAAAGGTATGGACACTACCACTGCACCACAAGAGCCCTTGTCGTTATAAACTACGTTACCATTTGTTCTTGTGGGTGAACCTTTGAGGCTGAGATAGATAAACTTTTATCACTTAAGGAATCAAGGGTTAGAGGCAAAATGGCAGGAAATTAAAGTTGAGTATTTCAACTCCTCTAAGGTATAGGTTGTGATCTAACAGAACTGACCTTTCCTTTATGTAATACATTGCTTTATAAGCAAAGCTTTTGACATAAGTTTGTCGTTTTGAGTTATTTGCACTGTGCATGTTTTGTACGTTCGGTTGTCTAGTGTATTCGTGAAATTTTTTTTTGAGCAAATATCTTTGTGAAATGTCCCCGTGAAACCTTCAAAATCTTCACATGGACTTGAGTATGAGGGCAATTTGCTATTGTTTTAAAATAAAATTTCTGTGACGGATCTCAATATAGTTTTACTGAAAATCAAATCCTGTCTATTGATTATTTACCAAAAAAGTGAAGGTGACAGAATATTGTTGTAGGATTTGGTTGAGTTGCATTGGTGCAGTTAGGGATTTGCATATCAGGATGATGTTTGTGTTTGGGAGCTGAACATGCAGATGATTGTTCCCTTCCATGTGCTACCTTTGTCCTTGCAGATGATAGTGGTTGTGGGTTTAAAAGGTGCTGTCAGAGAACCATGGGTGAGTCATTACAGTGGATTTTGTAGATAAACTCTGTAGCTGTGTGTTGGTGGATGGATTAAATGTTCAGGTGGATATGCTTTGTGATGGATGGAATCAAGCATCTTGTTGGAGCTGTATTTGTCCAGGCAAATGGAATGTATTTCATGACTTGTACTCCTGTCTGTGCCTTGTGAATGGTGGGAAGGGTTTTGGCTCGTCAGAAAACCCAGCCTCTGACCTGCTATGATTGATCCAGAACAGTTTGCCCCACTGTTAATATTGAAGGATTCACTGATGGTACTGTCATGTAATATCTTGGGACAATGGTTGGGACATTGTAATTGCTTAGCACCTGTGGTGCAAATGTCACTTGGTACTTGCTGCAATCCTGGATGTTGTCCAGGACTTGGTGTATATGGACATGTACTGCTTCAGTGTTTGACGAGTGGTGAACGGTGCTTAACATTTCACAATCATCAACAAAAATGCTCAGTTTGACCACTATAATGAAAGTCATTCATAATCGTTGGACTGAGGTCACTATTGTAAGTAACTCCTGCAGAGTTGTCCTGGGGCTGAGACAATTGACTTCCAGCAGCCACAACCACCACCTTCCTTCATGCTAGGTTTGATTCTGTTCAGCAGAGAGAATACTTCTGATTCATATTATCCTTCTATTTTATTAGATCTCTTTGAATTCGTGCTCTCAAATGTGACCCTTCATGTCGAAGGTGGAGTGTTTTTACCTCCTCTTGGAATTCCAGTCCCTTTTGTCCCTGTTTGGACCAAGGCTTATAATGATGTCAGGACTGAGCAAATGGAGGCGCTCATGTCTACCTGAGCTAATCCATGATCTAACGTTTTGTCTGTACCCTTGTGCAGTGAGATTTTGAGAATCTTTACTGAAGATGACCTCTCTACCACTTTGAGGTATTGAGTTTGATTTCCAATTAGAACCTCACTGACCCCCCCCTATTCTGGTTCCAAAGTCATCTGATTACTGATGGGCTTTTTCCCAAAATGTCGATTTTTTTTTTTGTAATTTTTATTTTCTTTTTTTTATTTGCTCCTCAGATGTTGCCTGACCAGCTGTGATTTTCTCTTGACTCTAATTTCCAGCATCTGCAAGTCCTCATTTTCGCCTTGTTTCACTATCAGTTTGAGGCCACGATAGATTTAATTTTCAGTTTATTGCATTATCTCTTAGTTCAATGTTCCTAGTTCATCTTTGCTGCTGGTTTCATGAGGGACCAACACTCCGTCCTCAGCAAGATTGTGACCACATTTGAACATGGTCATTGAGCTCATGGAGAATAATCATTTAATGTGTACTATGCTCTTGCCAGACATGAACACACTTCAACAGACTTCTCAAAGAAAATCTCGAGTTGTTCCTCCCTTAAAACGTAGGTCATACAAGACCTGTTTATGACCTTCATCCTTCCTGAAGCCAGCTAACTTGGAACAAACCAGAAACTGAACCTAGGAACTCAATCTGTATGGTTCACATATCCATTGAATATTTGCCAAACCAGCATTATCATGGATCATTGTTGCAAAGGTGACTGGATATTAAAGTTAACTGCCCCATGAGGCATAGACGAAGTTAAATTGCTTTGAAAAGAATAGCAAAGATGTTTAACCATCAAAAGATAACCATATTTTCAAAATTTTAATATCACCCTAGACATTGTCTCAAATCTATGATGAGTGTAGCTCCATCTTGCATTTTCATGTGATGGGGTTACTTCTCAATTTCTGGTCTGAAAGAGAGTTGGGGACATGTTTCAAGGCCTTTTATCAGTCTGCCTAACACCTATCTAAGAATGTTTGTCTTAGCTGTGTTCTTCAGCTGAGCAACTACTTTTTGATGTAAGTGAGCGAGATGCTGTTTCCACTACTACTAGTAGACTGAATTGCAGTCACTGGTGACCTGTTGAGAAGTGTGGTAGTCAATTTATAAACCCTCCAGACTGTTAGGCAATTTATGTGGAGTATGCTTCTATCAAGATAAATATTCTTGTCTATCAGTTTTGGTTTTTGCCTCAGGAACCCCCAAATATGGGAATATAGACAATTCAACCATTTCTCATAATATGAGAATGAAATGCGTTACATTGTGTTAAATCTGTGCTGAACCACTTGCAAGACCTTATGTACTCTTCCTGATTAACTGTCTGATTTCTGTTGGGACTGCCCAGTTTTTCTAACTTGCCTTTGTGACTTTGTCTGTATTTTTTGTTGTTTAAAGGAAATATCACCAATGCTTCATGTGCTGCTTTCTCCCTGTCTGTGATGGAGATGCCACATTTGAGGAGGGTAGTCTTCAAAAATTTCTTGTACCTTATCTTGCATGTCGTGCCCAAGTTTAACTTGAGAATGCATGACCATCTTGGGTTTTAGTATATGAAAGTAGACTTCATTGAAGCTGGGCTCTGATGAATTCTTTAATGGTTGGCAGTTTCTACTTTTTGAATTAGCTTGATGTTCTGCATCTTCCATGAAACCTGTCCAACTACTTAATATGGCTGAAGTAGGTAATCTAGGATGCAAACTTGTCGGAGAAGTGGTGTTACCACAGTTTTATATAGAGCTAGGGCTGTTGAAAGTTCATTTCCTCCAGAACTCTTACAGAAATAGACAATTGTTAAGCTTGCAGGGGCCATTTTACTGTCTTGAACATTGTGGTTTGGAGATGGGTGAAATGATCCAGTCTTTCGGTTTGTGTTGTTAATAATTATAGGAGGAAGGGTATAGTCAGTTTGACAGTGATTGGAGCAGCTATTTTTTTGAGCTCATCAGCTAATTTTGAAAATCTTTTGAAGACCATTTTAGCAGTATAACAGAGTATAATCATGGCAAATAAAAATTCCTGTATCATCATTTCTGTCTTAGTGTGGGTATCAGTAAGCCTCCGGTTGAAGTGATTGGCATCTGTGGGGGTAATTTCCATTACTGTTTTGCACTAAATGCCTCTGAAAACATGGCAAAGAATTTATTGAATAGTGTATAGGCCATGTTACACCCCTGCTTGACAACATTTGCTGCTTCGAAATGGTCAGTGTATTCATTGCACTCAGCAACTCTAGCTATCACAGTAAGACTATCATATCACATGGCCACTAAAAATTCAAACGGGATCTCAAGCCTGTTCTGTTATTCAATAGATTCATGGCTGATCAAATATTCCTCATCTACACTTGACTGCATTTTGTCCTTAACTCTTGATTTTCCTGACTGATCAAAATCTCTTATCAGTCTTAAATATACGCAAGGATTCTGCCCCCATTGCTCTCTGTAGCAAGGAATTCTAAAGGCATTCAACCCTCAGAAGAAATTCCCCCTCATATCAGTTTAAATTGACATCCCTTTATTCTGAGGCTGTGCCCTTGGTCCCAAACACACCCACAATACATAACCTCCGCTCATGATTTAACCAGTCAACCCCCTTAAGAATTGTTTCCATAAGATTGCTTCTCATTCTTCCAGTGAGTAAAGTCCCAATCTGTTTAGCCTTTGCTTGCAGCACACCAGAGATCGTCCTTGTGAACCTTTTCTGATCTGCCTCTCATGAAATTGTGGGCGGCACGGTGGCACAGTGGTTAGCACTGCTGCCTCACAGCACCAGAGACCTGGGTTCAATTCCCGACTCAGGCGACTGACTGTGTGGAGTTTGCACGTTCTCCCCGTGTCTGCGTGGGTTTCCTCCGGGTGCTCCGGTTTCCTCCCACAGTCACAAAGATGTGCGGGTCAGGTGAATTGGCCATGCTAAATTGCCCGTAGTGTTAGGTAAGGGGTAAATGTAAGGGTATGGGTGGGTTGCGCTTCGGCGGGTCGGTGTGGACTTGTTGGGCCGAAGGGCCTGTTTCCACACTGTAAGTCTAATCTAATCAAAAAAAAATGCTGTCTTTCCTTATGGGGACCAAATCTGCTCTGTCTTGTCCAGTTGCGGTAAGATTTCCCCATGCTTGTACTCCAAACCTCTTGAAATATTGGCCAAATAACTGACATGGCTGAGAAATTGCGTCAGAAAGTCATGATATTGGCTAGGTACTGAAATTTGCAGGTTGTGGCCAGCTGTGTCTCATGAGGATGTGTTCGTGACTCAATTATTCACATTATTAATGATTTGGGTGATAGCATAGAAAGTCATAAATCCAAATTTGTTGTCGATCCCAAATTAGATGGTATTGTAGACAGTATTGATAGTCAGTTATAATTTTATGTGAAGTGAATGGGCAAAACTGTTCAGATGGAGTTCAATGTAAGAAGGTACAAGGTTATCCATTTCAGAATGAGAAAGAATGGATAAAGATTTCTAGTTAGTATGAAGTTCAATAGAGTGAATGTCCAGAGAGACTTGGGGGAGTGCGTGCATGGTTCAGGTGCATAGATCTTTAAAGTGACACAGACAGGTTCAGAAAATAATCAAGACAGTTAATGGAATGCAGACCTTTGTATCTAGAGGGCTGGAGTACAAGAATGCAGATGTGCACCTACAGCATAACAAGATCCTGTTTAGAGTAGAGTGTGTGGTGCTGGAAAAGCGCAGCAGGTCAGGCAGCTTCCGAGGAGCAGGAGAATTGACATTTCAGGCATGAGATTTCCCTAACATGACAGCATCTCGTGTTCCAATATTGTTGTATTAGAGGATTGGTTTATGGACTGAAAATGGTTTACTGGAAAGGCAAATCAGACGTGGTTAAGCAGGGCAGATTAGATGACTTGGGTATGTTTGTGCCATGGCCTTAGTCCAGGTTGTTCTGTTGTAACATGCGTTTTGTTGATGTGAATTTGCTGTAATGTGATTGACAAATCGGGGATACTATATCTCAAGCGTGAATATTTGAAATGTTGCCTACAATGCGGTTACATCGCCAACACCTTAAGTGCTATTTCCAAGAATGCAACCATGGTGTACAGAAGAACCACCTGTACAGGAATGTATTACGAAAGACAGTTCCAGTTGAGTGGGATAAGGTTTAAGGTTAGGTCCAAAGCACAAAGTTATCAGGCTAACACTGTTGGACAACTGTAGGAAATTATGTTGAAACTGTGAAACTTTGTCATTAGTATCAGAAACATTTAATGCACCTGCTCTCCATAGAAGCTAAAGATAGCGTTGGCATCTCTGGCAAATATAATTGTGTTCTCTGTGACGTTTACTTTGTATTTACCAATGCTCAGGTGAGTGCTCTATGGCTGATGTCAGAATGGGCTCATGTTCAAGTTCTGAACCACCAGTGAAACTTGTCCTTCCTTTTTTGTTAATAAATCCTTTAGTGAAAATATTTTGTAATGAATGAATATCAGATAGAACAATTGATATGCTGCCCTGGGAAAATCGTTGGGTGCACCATTTAGCTTTTGTTTCTAATAGTTGGAATTCAATGATGAAATGATTTAAGAAATCCCCCAGATCTTAATTTCTGGAAGTGGTGTTTAATGGCCAACTGCCTTTTCATAATTTAAGTTCTGTAATAACTTATTTGACTGACTAGTGCTTTCAGCAGATATTGATACTGTTGCCTCCTTAGCCGAGGCAACTTTCATTTCTCCAATATTGGGTAGAACGCTTGTGTAATGGGACTTGAATCTGCAAATTGATACATGTGTTCTTGTGACTAAATGTTAAAATAACTTATTGTGCTCCTTCTGATCTCAAATGAGTAACTGGCAGTTGCAAGACATAATTCTTGAAAATACCTTTTATCGTATATAAGAAGAGTTCAAACCTTAAATACATTTTGGCCTACAAATGCAGCGCTGTGAATAAGAACAAAGGGAACCAAGAATATTACAGCTCAGAAATAGGCCCTTTGGGCCTCCAAGCCTGCACCGATCCTTATCCTCTATCTAAATCTGTTGCCTATTTTAAGGATTGGTATCCCTTTGCTCCCTGCCCATTCATGTATCTTGTCTTGATGTATCTTAAATGATGCTATCATCCCGCCCCTGCTCATTCCAGATACCCACCACCCCCTGTGTGAAGAACTTTCCACAAATATTTCCCTAAACCTTTCCCTTCTCACTTCAAACCTGTGACCCCTACTAATTGAGTACCCCACTCTGGGGCAAAGGTTTCTTGCTATCCACCCTGTCTACACCTCATGAATTTGTAGACCTCAATCAGGTTCCCCCTCAACCTCCTTTCCAATGAAAATAATCCTAATCAGCCTCTCCTCATAGCTAGCACCCTCTATACCAGGCAACATCCTGGCAAACCTCATCTGTACCATCTCCAAGGCATCTGCATCCTTTTGGTCATGTGGCAGAACTATATGCAGTATTCCAAATGTGGCCAAATCAAAGTCTTATAGGAGAAAGTGAGGACTGCAGATGCCGGAGATCAGAGCTGAAAATGTGTTGCTGGAAAAGCGCAGCAGGTCAGGCAGCATCCAAGGAGCAGGAGAATCGACGTTTCGGGCACGAGCCCTTTCTTGAAGGGCTCATGCTCGAAACGTCGATTCTCCTGCTCCTTGGATACTGCCTGACCTGCTGCGCTTTTCCAGCAACACATTTTCAGAACCAAAGTCTTATACAATTGTAACATGACCTGCCAATTCTTGTACTCGATACCCTGTCCAATGAAGGAAAACGTGCTGTATGCCACCTTGACCACTCTACTGACCTGCATTGCTGCCTTTAGAGAACAATGGACCTGAACACCCAGATCTCTTTATACAACACTTTTCCATTTACTGTATAGTTCGTTCTGGAATTGCATCTTCCAAAATCCATCACCTCGTATTTGTCTGGTTGAACTTCATTTCTCTGCTCAACTTTTCAATCCATCTGCCATCCCATTGCCCCCTCTCAGTTGAAGCAAAATGCTCAGAGACACATTATAGTTTTACCTCCTCCATCTTTATTCTGGTCCCTGGAGGTAGAGAGAACGATCATCCATGTGCACAGAGACAAGAGTTCATGGTCTTTTCTGGAACAGCAGTTTCTAAATGAACCATATAGACATTGTACAGAGTGGAGCATCCAGATAAGGCAACATACATATTGATTCAGTGACCATTACTCTCAGCAAGAGTCAATAGTAAAGATTAAGCCATCTGTTACATAATGAATGACTGACTTGACATAATGAATACTTTTGGCCTATTAACTCATATTATATACTGAATGCTACCTCATCTTGTTAAACGGCTGTATAGAATGTATGCTTTTCCACCTTGTTAACCCATTACCCTTGCCTGCAGCACCCCATTGTTAGCTAAGTTCTTATCAGACCTGAGTCACGTTCAGCTGAACCTCTTGTTTCACAAAACTCAGAGCTTAACTTTTTCCCTGCCTGCTTGCACCCTATACACATTCACATATCTATATTCTGTATTCTCTGACAGACCCCTTCACTATCTGTTACTCCACCAACCTTAGTGTCATCTGCAAACTTGCTAATGAAGCAACCTACATTCTCCAAATCCGTTACGTATATCAGAACCAACAGTGGTTCCAACACAGATCCCTGTGGGACATCACTGGTCACAGTTCTCTATTTTGAGAAGCTCTCTTCCACTATTACTGTCTCCTGTTGCCCAACCAGTTCTCTCTCTATCCAGCTGGAACACCCTGGACCCCATGCGACGTCACTTTCATCAGCCTACTATGGCGAACCTTATCAAGCACCTGACTATAGTCCATGTATATGACATCTACATCCCTTCCCTCAACAATCAACTTTGTCACCTCTTCAAAGAATTCTATTTGGTTAGTAAGACATGACCTTTCCTGCACAAACCATGCTGCCTATCACCGATAAGCCCATTTTCTTCGAAATGTATATATTTCCTATTTGTTAGTAAATTGTCCAGTAGCTTCCCTACCATGGACATCAGGCTCACAGATCTGTAATTATCTGGATTATCCCTGCTACCCTTTTTAAACAAGGGGACAATATCAACAATTCTCCAGTCCTTTGGGACCTCCCCTGTATGCAAGGATGCTGCAAAGATGCCTGTTAAAGGCCTAGCTATTTCCCCTCTCGCTTCCTCAGTAACCGAGGATCGATCCCCTCTGGAGCTGGGGAGTTGTCCATCTTAATGCCATTTAGAATACACAATACTTACTCTCTCCTTTTGCTGATTTGACCTCAAGTAATCAGCGATCTATCCTTCACCTCAATATCTGCCACGTTCCTCTCAGTGGATACCGATGCAAAGTACTCGTTAAGAATATATAATCAGAAAGTGCTCAACCCATTTGAATCCACATTTGCTTCATGTTTAGAATTGATGTTGTCACACTTGTTCAAGTATATGGATACAGGAGTCTGATGAAAAGTGGGCAATGTCATACTTGGGTAGAAAATCTTAGGTACAAAGTAGAAAAATAAAAAAAAGGTTAAAAGTTTGACATGACATTTGCTGTTTTAAGTGTTTAGCCTTGTTGGTTTCGCACTCCCCTCAAGGGTTTGACCTCCTTCATGTCCAATGCCGCCACAAGTGCTGGACGTGATCTCCACACTGTTGCGCCAAGTTGACTCCCTTCATTGCCACCTTCAGGAGAAACCTTCACAGGTGCACTGGACACTTGGAAGTTGCTGATGTCTCCACAGCAGATAAGTAGATTAAAAGGAAAAGAAAGGAGAGAAATACTGTGAATGAAGGAGAAAGAAAAAGCAGACAGAGCATACAAGTTCTGGGCAGGAGTCCACATCTGCCCCCATCTTGACAACTAGTGTCTGACTCAGGAGGATATAATTGAGTTTTATGGACTTGAGCATGTCATTAAGGATAATTGATCTGTACATTGTGCATGCTCAGCAATGTATGGTTGAGGCTAGTGAATGGAGTGCATGTCGCTGTGTACTAAGGCCGACAGATGCACGCTTTCTATAAGTGCGATCAGAGCTGGAGCCCATCCTAATCTTACTCGTCCTGAATCTAGCCCTAATGTACCTCAGATTGGCCACATAGCACAAATCAGATGTCAAAGTTAGAGTGTTCCTGTTTTCTTGAACTTGGCGAGCAATAGCTTCCATTTGTCTTAAGTAGTTAGGTTACAGGCAGCAGAACTTTGATTACCTCTAACTTGAAGTGGGCCTGGAGAGCAGTAGACAGTTATATTTATAGGTAACAAGCTCATGGGCACTTCAGCAGGCTGCATGGTCAACAAATGAGGTAAACGATTGATTAATATAAATGCAAATGCTCACACGTACAAAAGGAAGTTAATCTGGATCAGAAAGGCAACAAGAAGCAGCAAAGATTTTAAAAGAATGAAATAGTTTTAAGGATAGTACGATTGCAACATTTAAAAGACATCTTGATGGGTATATGAATAGGAAGGGTTTGGAGGGATATGGGCTGGCAGGTGAGATGGGATTGGGTTGGGATAACTGGTCGGCATGAATGAGTTGGACTGAAGGGTCTGTTTCTGTCTGTACATCTGACTGTATGACTCTTTTCGATATGAAAGCTAACAGCAAACACATTCATCAATATGGTAAGGTCTGGTGATAAGTGGGCTATAGCATATTTCAGGTAAAATTTAGCAGTGAGAAATACAAAGTACTAATGTTTGATAGAGAAAAGGTGAGCAATATGGACTTAATAGTGCAGCTTTTAAAAGGGTGCAAAAACAGGTTTGAGGGTTCTAATACACAAATCTTTGAAGGTGAAGGAACTAGCAGTTCCTTCTCCATCATTTGCATCACCGCATTTCTTGTCTGTTTGTCCTCTTAGACTCCTGCTGCAGATGACTAGAGAATGTTAATCTTTTGGCTACTTTCTTCAATGCTCCTACAATTTTCTCTTCTATTGACCTTTCTTCTTGTCACTCTGCATGATGTTTCTCAGCTGGAGTATCTTAATCAATTTGGAGCCCCTCACTTATGGAAGATTGTCGAGCTCGGCTAATGAGAATGCAGCGATTTAATAGAATGGAAGAGTAAAGGAGTTTAGGTAACCTTCCAACTCCATACAGGTTAGTCAGGGGGTACAAAAAGTTACCAAAATGGCAAATGGAAGGTTAGAATTGAGATACACACTAAGAAATAATTCTTTAGATATATTTATCATTGGTAAGTCTCCACCTGGAATATCGCAGTGATTTGTGGCTGTTCCAGATTAATGAGAATTAGATAAAAGCTTGAAGGAATAATTTAATGTTACATTGGATAAATGTTGTTTGTACTTCCTTGAGTGTCGAAAGTTGGGGTGACTGAATTAAGGTGTTTTAACACCTCAGGGATTTAATCAGCTGGTACAGGGAAACAGTTTCCCAATGGTGAATGTTGAACAATGGGATAGCATCTTGAGTAGCCAGATTCTAATTTTGAGTGCAATCGTAAAGTACTTCGACATAAAAGTTAGTAGCCATCTGGACTTAGCTTAACAAAAGGGCATGGATTCTGCTGAGGTTTCTAACTAAAGGTTCCTCCAACTGCATAACTGTGCAGCCCTCCTGACCATACATGCAAACTAACTGGTTCATATCTGGTTTCTCTAGCCGCTACAGTGCGTGGCATGCGTGGACCTCTGAGGTCTGCTTGGCGGTTGGAAAATCTTGTGTTGAGGCGTAGGGATAACAGTGTTGAAATACAGGTCGTATATAATTTGATGTAGTTGAATGTGTTTGAAGAGCTGAATGGCCACTTCTTGTTCTCGTATTATAGCTGAGCCTGACCCTGCCTGCCTGCCTGCCTACCTTTGTCCATGTTTAGCCATTTCAGAGGACAATTAAGAGTCAACCACGTTAGTTTGCATAATGAGTCAAATGTTAGGCCAGACCAAGTAAGGGTGACAGAATTCCTTGTTCATTGAACCTAATGTGTTTTGCAACAATTAATAGTTTGTCATGGTCACCATCAGTGAGACTAGCTTTTAATTTAATGTAATTAAATTTAAGTTCCATCGCCTGTCACAGTGGGATTTGAAACATCGGCCCCAGAGCATTAGCGTGGGCTTGTGGATTACTAATCCAATGATAGTACACGATGTCACCTTCTTACACCGTGTGCATATACTGTGATACTAATCCTGTGAAAAGCAGGATTTCTCTTTGTCCAGTTCCAATTGCAATTGCTCTTTGTGACTGCTAATTCAACACTGGATCATAACTTTGTACAGCTACTGGAAGAATGTGGTTGGTAAAACAGCTGATAACACTGCTGTGCCAGCCATGGGTGTTGGTGCGGGTTTATTTGCTTTTTCCAATACCTGTTATTACACCTACCTTTGTGCACATGAAATATGGTGATATGCGTTTGTTTGTTCTGTGAGATTGTAGTCCTTTGTGTTAGTGTGTTATTTTGCCATTGTTTTTTCCTTCAACGTGTTTCTGGCAGGCTACTGTATCTTAGGAAAAAATCTACATAGTATCAGAAGGCAATTGAATGCCCTGGGAAGCAGAACCCTTGTATGCTTTACAGCTGACTTAGTGACTAGTAAGCACATATACTTGATTTAATCCCTTATTTAAAAGGTGCTAAAGGTAATTGCATCATTCTGAATGATCCCCCAGCTAAAATCAGTGAGACCATGGATCAAGCTAGGTACCTTGCATGTATCAGGATGTCAAATGTTTGATTTTTAAAAGTAATATGTAGTTTGTTCCGGGGAGGGGGTGGGGGGTGGTGATTGAATCAAGAGGCATATCTCTGTAAGAGATGGACTGACAAATTGAGAGAAAATATTTAAATAAGTGGTGTTGTAAGTATGTAGAAGATAGTACCTTTGACAAATTCTTGTCTGCTATTCCAGCATTGCTTGCACCATCTAGTCATCAAACCAGTAAACATACTTCTCTGAAGAGTAGCCACTGGACCTGAACGGTTAACTGGGATTTCTCTCCAGGTGCTGCCAGACCTGAGTTTTTCCAGCAACCTTTACTTGTGTTTCTGTATACCTGTCTTCCCCTCCTCGGCTCTCTACTTAGTTGGAGCAATTTGACGAAAGTCTGCCCGAGTGGAATGTTTGGCGAGTGCTGAATTCCAATTGCAGTGTTCAAACAGTTGCGGAACAGTTATTGGTTACCATGAATTGCAAAGGAAAAATGAGACAGTTTGTGATCTTGATGTGTGCTATTGCATCAGAAACAGTAGACAGTCAGCAGGCTGAGAGGTTATTTGGTTTTGTTTTTAGTTCATGCCTGATCCGGAACCTTTGACACGAATTCTTGGTCATCATCTGTTAACGATGCAAGTACCTTCTTGGTTCCAAGGAAGTTCATGAAGGTCTAAAACTTTGTCCACAGATGGTGTAACATTGTCACTGTTGCAAATGTTGTCTTTTGTTTGAGTATCAGCAGTATTTTGCTGTTTACTCAGTCCAAATAGAAACCAAGCCAGGGCATTCAAGTTTGTCATGAGCAATCATTTGCTACCAACTGATTGTCCACCTAAGAAATTTGTCTCACCCGGCTGATGAGTCCAACTGCAGCATTGCGTTTCCGATTGTGTGAAATGAAACAAAGAACTGCTGATGCTGAATATCTGGTACACACAAACAAATGCAGAGAAACTCAGGTCTGGAAGTATCTATGGAGAGAAAGCAGAGTTCACATTTCAAGATGTTAACTCTAAGTTCTCTCCACAGATGTGCCAGACCTGAGTTTAGAAGGTGTTTCTGGGAGATGGAGTTGACCCTTGGCCTTGATCATTTGGCACTTTTTTTCTCTCTCTCTAGTTCCTTTTCCGTACTTCATTTTGTCAATAGATTTTCTCAAAGAACTGTGTCCATTTCGTACAGGAGGTTTCTCCAAGTTGACTACATGTTGACATCCATATTGCATTTCTTGAAGGAAGCCTTCAGGCAGTCTTTGGAATGCTGCCTTGTATTCCTGTAATTTTAGTGTCTTCCTTGAACTGGGCAGAGAAGATTTGCTGTGGCAGTCAGAAATTTGGTATCCTTAACAAAGACTTGCCCAGTGATGCTGGTTTTAGATGATTATGATCTCTCCTAGTAGTGCTGTAGGCAACTTCAAGGGCACTGATGTTAAAAAGCCTATTTTCCAGCTGATGTGGAGAATCCTTTTTATGCAGTAAGGGTACTTATCAAGGACTTGAGATGGCATCTGCATGTAGTCCAAGTTTCAACACCATATAGAGAGTTGGAATGCTGACTATCTTTTACATAAGAATCTTGGTATCGTCACAGACATCATAGTCATCAAAGATTCTCATATTTTGCCATCCTAAAGCAATACTTGTGGATTGGATGCAGAGTAACATCTCTGCATTGATGTCAGCCTTAGATGAGAGGTAGTTTCCCAGGTAGGGGAAATGCTCCATATTTGGGAGGATTTCTTTGTTGATCTTAATGGAGGAATGGGCAGAACTTGTCCTGGCTCATGCTGATAAAGATGTTGAGTCTTGGCAAGGCTGAGACCAATATTTTTAAGTCTTGTTTAATATCTTTGTGGAAGTTTCTCTTCTGGGAGTGGCAGGTGATGACTACATCTGCTTGCTGAAATAATCACAAGTGAAGTTGGTGTCATTTTCTTGGATTTCAACTGTTTGAGGTTGACAAGTTTTTTGTGCCTTCCGTAGGGAATGTCCACACCACTAGAAAGCTTGTTATTGATACGTTGAAGATGGAACAAAGGCAGGTTTCGTGACACATCGCTGCTTGACTCCCACTTTGACCTCAGGATTCTGTCATATTGTGAAGCCTCTTGGCAACATCTTGACATGGAGGAACTGGAGATGTTAATGAATTTCGCTGGATAGCTGGCCTTTATCTGTATCTTCCATAGCATTTCCCAACTGACTGAGTCAAAAACCTTGATCAGAACGACAAAGGTCATGTCAAGTGTTTGGTGGTGATCTAGGCGTGTAAATCATGTTCACTGTTTGGGGGCGTCAGCCGTTAGTGGACTAAACATTGTCGATTTGATATCTTGGACGATGATATCATTCTCGTTGTACCAGTCTTGGTGTTTTCTGATCTTGTAACTCATGGTTTCTTCACAGCTTGAAATGGTTGGCTGTCTTCAGCTCTTTCCAGATTTCCTTTACTCTATTAGGATGAACTCTTAAGGAATTTTGGTCAAGACATTATTAGTGGTTTGCTAGATTTTGTTTCTTGAAGCAGCTCAATATTGAGCTTTTGTTTTAATTGAAATCCTTATTTGTTTTGAGCTACTTGTGGAATTTAATGGACATAAAAGAATGAATTAACCTGTAGTCTGTCCAGTAGTTCTCTGCACTGTTAATCACTTTGATAATGAGGGCATCATTTCGTCCCTGGATCATATCGTGTTGTCAGTCATGTACTTTGCCTTTGAATGCCTCCAAGAAGACTTGAACTTAGCTATTTGGTGGAACGGTATGTTGGTGACCAGCTCTGTTCCATGTGTTTAGTGAGCAAGAGAATCCAACTGCAATTACAATTTCCAATCCCTTCCTTTCCAATTAATTCTTCTGGGTAGGTGCCTTCTGCAGGACATCTTGTAATATGGGATGTCTGTTGCACGTCAGTTTCATGGTTCTTGCCACTAGAATGAATTCTACCTACTGCTGCAGTCTTCACCATTGCAGCTGTTGATATTGTGTGAAAATCTTCATCCTCAATCACCCTTGAAGACTTGTTATGGATTGCAATTGCTCTGGTAGACCAGGTCTTTTCTCTGGGATGGGGGAGTCCAGAACTAGAGGCCACAGGTTTAGGGTGAGGGCAAAGATATAAAAGGGACCTATGTGCAGGATTTTGACGCAAAGGGTAAGCTGTCAGAGGTCGTGAAGATTGGTACAATTACAAGATTTAAGTGTTCTGGGTGGGTCTTGGAATAGGAAGGGTTTCGAGGGATATAGGCAAATTCTGGGAAATAGGGCTGAATTGATTTAGGATATTTGGTCAGGATAGACTAGTTGGACCGAATGGTTTGTTTCAATGCTGTACATCTCTATGACTTTAATGCTCTGGCTTTGCTGTTCTCTTGAATTAACTAAGCTTTTCCTGTTGGTTGGTTAACCCAGCTGCAGAGCGATTCCAACAGCATGGGTTTACTTCCTGCACTGGATGAGGTTAGCGTGAATAATTCTCCTTCTGAACTTCTTGCTCGTCTGATGCATGATGACCCTGAGGTTAAACCACCAGCAGCCATCTTGCTCGAGAGAGCAGCCTATAGTCTGGTTGGACTATAGCGTCTTTATCTTTACCTATCGAAGTTGTGTGTAGATAATGGGGTTATCTCAATTGGCTGGACAGCCAGTTAGTAGTAGTGATATCAACTTCGTGGATTCAGTTCCTGCACTGGCTAATGTTAAACATCTCTTCTCCCCTGCGGCATCAAGGACACCTCTGAGAAGATGCAGAATATTCTCAGCACTAGGGCCTTGTACACATTGGGATTCACGATGTAAGAAGAGACAAGGATGAGATGTTGAGAGAATATAGGAAGTTAGGCAGGAATTTAAAAAGGAGCTCCTCAAGGCTAGTGAATCTGAATTGCACCCGGTGTCACGAGCTTGAGGGTAGGAATAGGAGGATAGAGCAGATGAATGTGCAGTTGAGGCGCTAGTGCTGGGGCAAGAATTCACAGTTAGGAATCATTTGAATCTCTGTTAGAAGTGACCTGTAGAACAGAGACTGCATCTGAATTGGAAGCGGACTAGTATACTGGCAGGGAGATTTGGTGGAACTGCAAATTTCTTTCAACGAGTAAGGGGGTGGGTGGAGATTGTTCTCTTTCCACACTATCTGAGACAAGTACAATTAGGAAAAGCACGAGGTTGGATCGTAACCATTTATTTCAATGCAAGGGATCTAACAGGTAAAGTAGTTGAACTTGGCATGGTTAGTAACATGGGGTGGGGATATGATAGCAATTATGGAGACGTGGCTCAGGGATGGGCAGGATTGGCAACTTAATATTCCAGGGTACCGATGGTATAGGAATAGGGGCAGGGGTGGGGGGGGTTCTGACGTTTTTGATGAGGGATCACATTACGGCTGTACTGAGGGCGAATATTCCAGGGAAGTTGCTGGGTGGAACTGAGATAAGAAAGGGATAATCACCTTCTTGGGAGCGTACTATAGACCTCCACCCCCACCCCTCAGTCAGCAGGAAATTGAGAAAGAAATTTGTAAGGAATCTCTGTTATCGATAGAAATAATAGATTAGTTACGTGAAGGGATTTTAACTTTTCAAACATCGTGTTAAGGGTTCAGATGGAGAGGAATTTGTTAGGTGCGTACAAGAAAAGTTTCTGATTCAGTATGTGGATGTACCTACCACTGAAGGTGCAAACCTTGACCTACTCTTGAGAAATAAGGCAGGGCAGGTGACTGAGGTGCGAGGGGGAAGCTCTTTGGAGCTAGTGTCCATAAATCTGTTAGTTTTAAAATAATGATGGAAAAAGGGAGATAGGATTTAAAAGTACTAAATTGGAGGAAGGCCAATTTTGATGGTATTTGGCAAGGACCTTTTAAACAAATTTATTGGAGGTGAAAAGGACCGCTGGAAAATGGGAAATGAGAAAGCAAAAGTCCAGAGACAATATGATTGTGTTCGGATGAAAGGCAACGTTGGTAGGTGTAGGGAATGCCAGATGACTTGAAAAGTTTGAGGTTTGATCAAGAATAAGAAGGAAGCAGATGTCAGGTATAGACAGCGGACATTCATTGATTCCCTAGATTTTTCTGCCCGAGAGTGGTGGGCCTGAGGAATTCATTGCCATGGGGCGCAGTAGAGGCTGGGATGTTAAATGTCTTCAGGGCAGAGCTTGATAAATTCTTGATCTCGCAAGGAATTAAGGGCTAGAGGGAGAGTGTGGGTAAGTGGCATTGAAATGCCTGTCAGCCATGATTGAATGGTGGAGTGAACTGAATGGGCTGAATGGCCTTCGTTCCACTCCTATTTCTTACGGTTTTAAAAGTAGAAAGGCAGTAGGAATATACTTGAGGGGAATCAGGAGGGCAAAAAGGGGACATGAGATCGCTTTGGCAAATAGGGTTAAGGAGGATCCAGAGGGATTCTCCAAATGCGTTAAGGAGGAAAAAGTCAATGAGAGAATAGGGTCCTTTTAAAGATCAGCAGTGTGTGGAACCACAGGAGATGGGAGAAGTACTAAATGCCTATTGTGGAGAAGGATATAGAAGATAGTTTGGCAAAAGGGTGGGAACCAGAGCTACAAATCAGAGGATATGGTAGCTGGTGAACAGGTAGAGTGTCTGTGAGGAGGGATAGACAGTTGATAGGGCAATGTTGCAGTCAGTGTGATGGGTTGAAGTATGTCTATTTTAATGCAAGAAGTGTCAAAAATAGGATGATGCTCTTAGAGCTTGGATCAGTACTTGGAGCTGCGATTGTTGTGGCCATTACAGAGACTTGGATATCACGGGCAGAAATGGTTGTCGGATATTCCAGGGTTTAAATGTTTAAAAAGAAATAGGGAGAGAGGGAAAAGAGGTGGGAGAGTAGCATTACTAATTGGGGTAGTATCACAGCTGCAGAAAGCGAGATTGTCGAGGAGGGTTTGTCTACAGAGTCAGTATGGGGCTAAGTCAGATACAGAAAGGAGCAATCACTTAATTGGGAGTATTCTATAGATTCTCAATACCAACAGAGACACTGAGGAACAGACTGGGAGGCAGATTTTGGAAAGGTGCAGAAGTAACAGGGATGTTGTCTTGGGCGACGTCAACTTTCCTAATATTGATTGGAACTTCTGTCCAACAAAGGTGGCTGACTTAATATGTAAACACGCTGACTGGAGAGGAGGCCTTACTGGATTTGGTGCTTGGCATGAACCAGGTCAGGTGTCAGATCTCTGTGGGAGAGTATTTTGGTGATGGTGATCACAACTCCTTGACCTTTTACTGTAATAGTAAAGAGGGATAGGAGCAGACAGTATAGGAAAATATTTAATTGGGGGAGGGAAAATTACATTGCTATTAACTAGGAACAGTGGAGAAATTTGGGAAAAGATGTTCTCTGGGATCTGCACAAGAGAAATGTGGAAGTTGTTCAGGGTGCACTTGTGGCAAGTGTTGGATAAGTTTGTCCCACTGAGGCAAGGAAGGAACCTTGAGTGACAAGGGATGTGGAACATCTGGTCAAGAGGAAGAAGGAAGCTTTCTTAAGATTGAGGAAGCAAGAATCAGACGGGGCTCTAGAGGGTTACAAGGTGGCTAGGGAGGAACTGAAGTAGTCATTTAGAGCTAGGAGGCATGAAAAAGCCTTTGTGTAAGGCAACAGAAAATGTGGAGTCGTTGTTCCTCATGTAAGTGTACCAAGAGGATGGCTATGGATAGTGGAGGGAACTTGTGCCTGGCATCAGAGGAGGTAGGGGACACAGTTGACTGGCTCAAAGAAGATAGAGGATGGTGGTAGATGGAAAGTCTTCAAACTGGAGCTCAGTGATCAGTGGTGCTTTGCAGGGATTTGTTCTGGGACCTCTGGTCTGTGATTTTTATAAATGACTTGGATAAGGAAGTGGAAGAGTGGGTTAGTAAGTTTGCCAATGACATGAAGGCTGGAGTTCTGGATAGTGTGGAGGGCTGTGAAAGATAGCAACAGGATGTTGACAGGATGCAGAACTGGGCTGAGAAGTGGCAGATGAAGTTCAACCTAGAAAAGAGTGAAGTGATTCATTTTGGAAAGACTAATTTGAATGTAGATTACGGGATTAAAGACAAAATTCCTGGCAGTGTGGAGGAACCAAGGCATCTTGGGGTCAATGTCCATAGACCCCTCAAAGTTTTCACTCCAGTTGCTAGGGTGGTAAAGGTGTATTAGGAGAAAGTGAGGACTGCAAATGCTGGAGACCATAAGAAGGGCCCGAAACGTAGATTCTCCTACTCCTCGGATGCTGCCTGGCCTGCTGCGCTTTTCCAGCACCCCACTTTTCAGTCATACAAGAGGCTGCTACAGAAGAACCCGTGGTGTCAGGGACAAAGTACAGGCACGCTTCGAGAACTGGGCTGACTGGCAGAAGGCACAGTGGGAATAAACTGATCTTTTTCAGGCTAGCAACCAGTAACTAACTCATTTCCACAGGGGTCCATGTTAGGACCGCAGCTATGCACGCTATACATCAACAATCTGGACAATGGAACTGAGGGTATTGTTTGGGTTGCAGATGACAAAGATACGTGGAATAGCAAGCTGTATTGAGGAAGGAGGTTGCAGAAGGTCTTGGACAGCTTAGTACAGTGGGTGGAGAAGTTGCAGATGGAGTACAACATGAGAGATCATACATTTTTATGGGAAGAAGAGAGGAATTGCCTATAGTTTTAAAATGGAGAAAGGTTTCAGAAATCTGAAGTCCAGTGGGACTTGGGAGTCCTAGTTCAGGATTCTCTTAAGGCTAACATGCAGGTTTAGTTGGAGGTTCAGTCGGCAAATGCAATGTTTGCATTGATTTCAAGAGGACTGGAGTACAAGAGCAGAGATTGAAAAATGTGGCGCTGGAAAAGCATGGCAGGCCAGGCAGAATCTAAGGAGCAGGAGAGTCTGTTTTGGGTGTAAGCGTTTATCAGGAATGAGGCTGAGAGTTGAGGGGATGGACCATTCAACAGTGTCACACCCACTAACAGGAATCTACGTAATTAGCAGGTATTGTGCCCAACTGATTTTCTAAGTCTTAGTCAGCCTGACTTGCATGACAATGAAAGTGTTACTTGTCTACTTTCGGCTCATTGCGTTATTTTATGTAGATTGCTCGATGTCAGTTGCACAACATGCACAGCAAATGGACTATGTCTCTGCAAACAGTTTCAAGTTGGTTTGCATGTGGCGTTCAGCTGTAGGCATGCTGAATGCTGCACTTGTCTGCACTGTTGAATTTGAATGCAGGAAACTTTTGGCTATGCAGCATTGAGGGTGAGAAGCCAGTATTGAGCTTAATACATTTTTGGTGATCTCCCAAGTTTGCAACTTCACATATGAATCAATGTAAGAGAGTCTCAGAAAAAGCAGGAATTAGAGGGCACAAGGGGCATTGGACTTCAGATTGTAATCAATTTGAGGAAGATCTATTTTAGTTTATTGTAATTGTTGCCAAAGTGAAAGCCTGCTGACCATTTCCAGTTCAATGCCTTCTGATCTCGCTAAATTATTTCACTGACTCCTGAAGTGCACAAGGTAATGCATTATGCCTTTCTAGCAGTGTTAATTATGTAATTAACTTAGGCATGTGAAGGACTTTATTTAATGTAAGAATTGGAGGGGGCGGGTGTTCATATGGTACAGTGGTGATGTCCCTATCTTTGGACACAGAAGGTCAGGTTCAAGTCCCATCCACAAGTTTGTAATAACCTCTGAACAGTTTTCCCTGACTTCATTTCCTATCTCATTGATGCGATTGGAAATTATCAATCCCTCGTGTCCTGCAAGTACTTCAATCATTCTTCACACATGAAATCTCTTACCACTGATTAAGATCATGTTAGATGCCTACACCTATATATTTTGCCATTGTACTTACTGAGAGACATTAATAGGAGGAACCTTGAAGGTCTCCCTTCTTTACTCACCATCCCTGCACAGTTCAGGAGCAGTGAGCTCAACTGTTTAATGTCAGCCACATACGTACCAACTGTCTCTTTGACCAGGATTCACCTTATCTAAAGGCGATATGCGAAACAGTTGAATGTGTGTAGAAATATGTAACTTAGCAAATAAATGTAGTTTTATGGAAGAGTCAAAACATGTGCAATGAATAAGGGATAGGAACAGAAACTGTTGCATCAGAATCCTTTCTAACTTTCCTCATTTGATGGCAGTGCAACTTCTGAGTCCAAAGGTTGTCAGTACAAGGTTCAAGTCCCGCACTTCGGTGCATAATCTAAACTGTCCCTTGTGTACATTACTGAGGAACTGCTTTTTTATAGTACTGTTTCTACTGATAGAAGTATAAACTGGAAAGCTGTCTACCTGGGTGAATATGTTGGTAATCCCATGCCACTACTTCAACAAGAGTAGTGAAGTTTCCTAATGCTCCTCTCAACCAATACTTTTTCAATACCAGTATTAATTTTCTGGTCTTATGTTGACCTTTTTCTTTTGTTGTACTTGCAAAGTAGACCATGCTGTTAAGTCTCTGTTTATTTTCCACAGTTGTTTTATTAGGCAGCAATTATTTGTCAGAGTGTGTCTTGCCCATTGGCTCAGAACAGACTGGCAAAGTCCTTCAAACCTAGATTTGAACAAATGACTGGCTTTTATGGTCCTTTGCTTTGATCAGCTGGTTTTATTATGTTTAACATGCAATTTGAAGTTGTTGTCTAGGTTGCTGGCCTCGCCTCTTAACCATTGCTTTGCTGTGCATTGTATTTTGGAGTGCCTTTTGGGAGGTGTGATTCTTCCCTGAACAAACTCAGCAACTCTGATCTCTTGAGTCAGACTGCTGCTCTGGCCTTCTGTAATTTGGTATTGCCTTCCATGAATAGCTTTCGTACTTTGTGTATAGCCTTTAGAGTTGTTCGTTTTATTTTGTTAAAAATCTCACATCACTAGGTTATAGGCCAGCAGGTTTAATTGGAAGCACTAGCTTTAGGAGCGACACTCAGTCATCAGGTGGTTGTGACACAACCACCTGATGAAAGAGCGCTGCTCCAAAAGCTAGTGTGCTGCCAATTAAACCTGCTGGCCTATAACCTAATGTGAGATTTTTAACTTTGTACACCCCAGCCCAACACCGGCATCTCCAATACATGATGTTTTACTTAATTATTTTTTCCCCTGCATTGCCTACTTTGAGCAGTTAAATTTTACTTTGAAAAATGCTGACTCAACTTTTTCTGTGCCCTCACTTTGCTCTATTTATTCTGTTCCAGTACTATTACTTGGTTTTAAAGCTCGGATAAATCTCCTTTTTTACATTAAGATATTACAAGGAGCTGTCAGTTTGGATGGCTCTGGTAGAACATGAGATGTGTTGATGTCCTGTTGGAGTTGCTAATAAAAATCGCCATGAGTTTCCCTGCAAGGAGGAAAATTCTTAGCAAAGGGAGGTGTTGTGCAGCTTTTGGACTGGTGGAAAACAACCATTGTTAGAGTCCTGTGAAAACAATTGCAGTTAAGTTCAATTCCTGGTGTGAAAATCTTGGATGGAACGTGGGCTGTTAGTGTGACAAAATATTTTGTTATTGGTTGCTCAGTTGTAGTTAAAGTAGCAGGTTGTCAGTGATAAGTGTACTTCCTTTACTCTGAAGGATGAAGGGTCTGATTCATTTTGAACCTTACATTTACTTATCTGCAGACTGAAGTCATCTTATGTACAGCTTTTTGGAACCAAGTTGAGAACTACCATTTTCCTAATCCATTGGTCATATGTTGAAATATTATTTAAATAAATACTTCAATAAATTTAGAAAAGCACACTTTTTTTTTCTCCATAATCCCTTTTCACAAATTGTCACGCTCATGTGCCAGCACTTTCTGATTTTGGTGCATGTGTTCTGCAAGGGGATATGGAGGATTATAAATGCATGGTATAAAATTTTGTGCTGTAATTAGGAGCTCCTGTAAGGCAGCATTCCACTTATTCTGCCGCTTTGAAAGTATTGATTGGCTAGAGTATGGATTAGCAGGTGACTGGAGTCTTGTATTACCTGAGTCATGTGACTTTCTATATTAATTGATATGATGTGGATGTCACTGGCTCGGCCAGCATTTATTGCCCATCCCTAATTGCCATGAGGCAACCATGTCGTGGAGGGTTTGGAGCTTAAGTAAAGGCCTGACTCTGTAAGTGCAGCAAATGCTTTCCCGAAACGCAATTTGTGAACCTGATGAATTTTTGTAACAATTGCTTTTGTTTAACTCCCAAGTTTTGTATCTCAGTTGAAATTACACTGCCATGGTGGGATTCTAACCCATGTCCACCAGAACATTTGGCCTGGAGTTCTGAATTACCCATTCAGTATAATTACCACTACACGATTGCATTCCCTCCATTATTTGTATGGATCTGCTTAGAGAGATATTAATCTGTTGATTTGTTCAAAACATTATGGCTGTGCCTGTTAAGCTTTGCATTAGGGAGTGCTGAACATAATCAGGAATGAGAACCTTAAGCAATTTCGGCTGAGTTTATCAATTTTGAAAATTATACAAGTCTAATGTCTAATTTATTCTCTGCCGGGAGAGTGTGCACGGACTGCACAACATTCTGGGATCTGATTACCATTTCATGGGGGAATACTGCAATAGAAGATAGTGAGGACTGGAGAGTCCGAGTCGATAGTGTGGTGCTGGAAAAAGCACGGCAGGTCAGGAGAATTTGAAGAACAGGACAGTCGATGTTTCAGGCAGGGCCTGCCTTCAGGATTGGGGTGGGTGAAAGGGGTTGAGAAATAGAGGGAGCATGGTGGGCTGATGGAAAGGGAGGTGGGATGGCAGTAGGTGGATGCAGATAGGAGGGGCTTGTGATGCGGTGGAGCAGCTCAATGGAAAGGATGATGGACAAGTAGGTCTTGTCAAGAGGACAGTACAGAGTCAGAGCGTTGGATGGCGTGGTGGAGAGATTTAGAAACTGGTGAGTTCAATAATAAGGCCGTTAGGTTGTAGGCTTCTAAGGCAGAAGATGAGGTGTTCTTCCGACAGTTTGCAGGTGGCCTTGTTTAGGCAGTGGAGGAGGCCCAGAATGGACATGTCATCGGGCGAGTTGGAGGGGAGTTTTGAAATAGTTGGCCATCGGAAACGGGTTGGTTGGTACATACGTATGAGAGATGTTCCATCTCTGATGCAGAGGAGACCAAATCATGAGCATTGGATGCAGTAAATGAGGTTTGAAGATATGCACGTAAATCTCTGCTAGATTTGGAAGGATGCTTTGGGGCCTTGGACAGAGGTGAGAGGGGAGGTGTGGGCAAAGGTTTTGTACACCTCATGGCGGCAGGGGAAGGTGACCGGTCTGGAGAGGGGGTTTGTGGGGAGCATGGGCTTAAGATGGAGTGCCATTCAGAGCTATGAAGGGAGGTACGTGTTTGCAAGTTTATAAAATGGTACAGGTTCTATTGCAGTTTGGTTTGTCTGTTCAGAAACTTTGTATTATACACTTCCTGATAAAATTAAAGCAGTAATAGTACTTCTTTAGAAAATAGCTGGAGTCTAAACTATTGAACTCTGCTTTGAGAAAGACATGAGGTTTAAAGAGGATGCAATCCAGATTAACTTTTGGCAAGAGGAAATATAAATGCAAAGAAAGACCTGAGTGGGTAATGGAGCACTAAAATGATAGTTGCAGATTGCTGTTGGTGCCTTCACCAAACTATTAATTCAAACTTTACTTTGCAGCTCTTCCTTGAGGCTTCCTTATCTAGTTGATGGCCAGTAACTTCAAACACAGCATTTTATATTGACAGCTATTATCTTAGAGACAAACTCGAGTGATTCAAAATTCAACCTATTGCTCTGAGAACATTGCTCATATTTTGATAACTGTAATAAATTGCAACACTACTGCTGAGACAATTCACAAAGTGGTAACATTCTTGTTAGTGATGTCTATCACATGTGTTTTTCCTGCATGCTAAAATTGCAAAAGTCAATCGAATTTGAGATACCTTATCCTTCCAAGGCAGTCTGAGAAAGATGACATATTTATCAGTGCTGCACAAGCTCATGAACACATCTCAGGTTGATGCTAACACAATGCTGGTTTCAAGCCAAGATCATGTTCTACCTATTACACAAATGAGCAATGTGAGGAATGTTTTTTGGTGCCGATGTGATAATAGGTATGTTAAGGTGTTCCATCTCAAAGGCTGGTGGTTCATATCAAACAGCATGTCGCTTTACCTGATGCAACATGTAAACTAGTGACCTTAGCTGTCAGAGTTTGCAAATATCAATACAATATGCAACATTGCATGTCATTTTGTGATTGGACAACATTTGTTAAATCATCCTAACTATGCAAAGAATTGTACTGACAGCCCCTTGAAGATTGTCAATCTCGTGCACTGAAAAAGACAAATTAACACACAGGGCACTGGTTTTTGCAGACAGAAATAACATGCACATGCTGCTCCTGTTTCAACTTAACAAAATAGATGACTGCCATTCGCTGGACCATTGGTAATGGCAGAGCCCTGATAAATTAGTCAGCCTGCCTAAGTTTGAACAAAGCTTAGCTTTAATTGGCCGTCACCACCTGTGATATTCTGTGACAATCCTTTATCGATCGACACACTCCTTTTCTATGGTATGATATTGTTTTCCTTTACATGAAAATTTTCCTGATGAGTTTCAGATGTACAGCTCTGACACAATGTATCTATTTTCAACAAGCTCAAGTTCTTGACTACCAAATGCCTACTTGTGTAATCCTTCTCATCATCATAAATGAATCCCAGGGTAACATCTTGTGACATCCCAGTGTTGCACCACTCTAACTGCAGGTTGGAAGGTGCGAAATCTATTCTGCCAGTTTTTTTTCAAAGATAGGAGTTTCTGAGATTCATGTGGTGGGAATGAATTTCCCTGAAACACAAGTGACCACACAACAGTCAGTTGCTGTCCAAGAGAAACCATGTAAATGTCAGTCAGGTGAAGAGCAGTGATACTCAAGACTAGTGAACAGTTTGGAGTATTAGCTTTTCCTGTACTGGTATAAATAGTCAATTCTTGAGCAAGCCTTTTCCTTCACATTAGAATGTTTTATTCTGAAGTTAAGCTCACTTTCCCTATCCGAGTCTGTGTAGTTGACAAGAGGGAGCCAGTCGATGTCAATCAAAATCAAAACATAAAATGTCCAGCATAAGAGATTATTGTGCAAGATTAAACCGCATAGGATTGGGGCAAGTGTACTGAGATAGAGTATTGGTTTGCAGAGAGGAAGCAAAGAGGTTGAATTAATGAGTCCTTTTCAAATTGGCAGGCAGTAACTAGTGGGGTGACACAAGGATCGGTGCAAGGACCCCCAACTATTGACTATATACTAATGATTTGGATGAGGGAACAAGATGTAATATCTCAAAGTTTGCAGATAATAACAAGTTGGCGGGGGGGGGGTGAACTGTGAGGGTGCAGAGATGCTTCAGCATGACCTGTACAGGATGAGTGGGCAAATCAATGGCGGATGCAGTATAATTTAGATAAATGTGAACTCATTCACTTTGGAAGCAAAAACAAGATGACAGATTATCTGTTGAGAGAGGGGAGGTGTGCCAGTTGCTGAAGGCAGGTATGGAAGTGCAGCAGTTGGTAAGGAAGGCAAATGGTATGTTGGCTTCATTGCAAGAGGTTTCAAGTACAGGAGCAGGAATGTGTTGTTCAAGCTATACAGAGCCTTGATGAGGTCATGCCTAGAATATCATCTGCAGTTTTGATCTCCTTTTCAGAGGAAAGATGCTCTCGCTTTGAAGGGAGTGCAGCAAAGATTTACCAGGGTAATTCTGGGGATGGTAGGACTGATTAAATGAGGAGAAATTGACGAGGTTAGGATTAGTTTTGTTGGCGTTCAGACTAGTTGGGGGTGCGGGGATTCTCAGATTTAGGAAATTCTAACAGGACTAGACAGGGTAGATGCAGGAAGAATGTTTCTGATGGTGGGTGCATCCAGAACCAGGGTCACAGTCTGAGGATTTGGGGTGACCATTTAGGGCAGAGATAAGAAGACAATTTTTCACTCCAAGTGTGGTGAGCCTGTGGAATTCATTCACAGTTGATGCCAAACATTTGAATGTCTTCGAGGGGCAGCTAGAAATAGCACTTGAGGCAAATGGGACCAAAGGGTATGGGGAGAAAGCAGGATTAGGCTGTTAGAGGATCAACCATGATCGTGATGAATAACGGAGCACGCTTGAAGGGCTGAATGGAAGCTGCCTCCTTTCTTCTTTATCTCTGTATTTTCAAATTAATCCATTCATTTCGTGTACATCTCTGGAGCAGGTGGGACTTGAACCCATACACTACCACTGTGCCACAAGAGCCCTCCTGAGTGTAGTTTAAGTTTGAGTTATAGTCTCTAAAGTGGTTCAGCAGGCCATTTGGCCCAATGAGTTCACTCTAACCCTCTAAAGAGCATCTCATAGATGCACCACCCCCTATCCTTGTACCCCTGCATTTCCCATAGTTGATCCACTGAGCCTGCTTATCCTGGGCAATTAAGCATGACTAGTTCATCTAACCGGCACATCTTTGTTGGAGGAAACCACCACAGAAGCAGGGAGAAAGCCCCCCAAGGGTGAAATCGGACCTGGGTCTGTGGTGCTGTGAGGCAGCAGTGCTAACCACCGAGTCACCATGCTGTCCAAGTGTAGTTTAAAACTACACAGGCAAATGATGCAAGTTGGTATATTTTAATATCCTTTATAGCTTGTCCAGTCAAAATTTGGGTTCATAGACTGGCTACCTAATTATGATGGCTGAACCTTTTAAGAAATTGTGGCAATTAACACAATCAAAGGTGGTCAGACTCAAAGTTACAACAGTGAAACTTTAATCAGCATCTACTTGTGAATCTTGTTTAACTACTGCTGCATTCTCACAAGCCGAAACTGAAATCACAAAATGGGCACAAATGAATTAGCTGATCAGGTGCAGCAGTATTTGGGTAAAAACAATGACTGCAGATGCTGGAAACCAGATTCTGGATTAGTGGTGCTGGAAAAGCACAGCAGTTCAGGCAGCATCCGAGGAGCAGTAAAATTGACGTTTCTGGCAAAAGCCCTTCATCAGGAATACAGGCAGAGTGCCTGAAGGTTGGAGAGACAAATGAGAGCAGCATTTGGTATAATGTACCTGCTGTGGTAACGTATACACTTGGAATCTTGGTAATAGTGTATTAGCAAATATTGATTGCTCTTCTAGTACTGTTCTAATCCCAAGCACAAGATTTATTAGTGGCGTTTCACAAGGTTTGGTTACAGTACATAGTACCATTAGACACAGTCATGGGAGCCACTGAACTAATTGTATGAATTAGCATTAGTGAGATAATTTGAGTACTGCCATCCTGTTTCTCCCCTCAGTCAAAGCAAAATGCTCAGAGACTGTGTAGTTATACCTCCTTTATTCCATCTTTATTTTTGGCCATGGAGGGAGAGAGAACAGTCACCCATGTGCCCAGAGACATGACTTTACGGTTTTCTCTGGAACATCGGTTTCTCAATGAACTATATAGTCATTTTACAATGAGGAGCATGGAGATAAAACAACGTACATATTAATTGGGTGACCATTACAATCAACAAGTATCAATAGCAGAGACCAAGCCTTTTACTGTTAGACAATGAATGTTCTTAACCTTGTTAACTGGATTCATACAATGGATACTTTCCCCTTGCTAGCTGACCTTGCATACTGTTTTTCCACCTTGCTAACCCATTACCCTTGCCCCCTGCATCCCATTCTTAACTGTAAGTTCTTACCTGATCTCAGAACTTAACTCTACCCCTGCCTGCTTATACCCTACATACATTCTCAATGCAACAATAGTTAGTGTTGCTATGAGAAAAATTACTCGTATAAGCAACTAGAGTATGGGGGGGGAGCGGTGTTGCCAGGGACCAGATTAAGACTTCAAATGAGATTAGTTGAGGAATAATTACAGTACTGGCTGGTAGGTTGGGGGGGCATGCATCTGCTACCCTTGCTCTTCCATGTTGTATATACTCTCAAGATGTGGTTTTGATATTGTTGTGGTACACCTTGTTTATATTGCTACCATTGGCACTCATTACCTTTAAATGCGATCAAGCAGGCTGCTTTGTTCTAGGTAGTATTGATATTCTAAAATGTTGGAGGTGCGCTCACCTTGATGAGTGAAGCGTACTCTATCACACTCCAGCCTTACGTCTTGCAGGTGCTGGACTGGAGTGTCAGGAGATGCATTAATTATGACAGAATTCCTCCGACCTCAATGTCAGTATTTAGCTGGCTGGTCTAGTTTTTAGTTTCCAGTCATCATAACTCCCGGGATGTTGATAGAAGTGTCTCAGCGTGGAGATGGTCTTTGACTGGCACTTCCGTGGTTTGAATGTTGCTATCAGCCTAAGCCTGAATATCACCTCGGCAACTGTACTAGCTTGGGTGCAACAATAGTATTGGACACAGTAACAGTATTGAAACAGTGACAGCAATGAGTACATTTTACTGTAATAACATTGGGTAAAATGGTAACATCTGTTATGTAACAATATCCACTGCTGCTTAAGTGATTTATTTAAAGCGAGAATTTTTTTTTAAACAAAAAAAGCAGCCAGTTGTCCGGTGTGATCATGGTCAACTGCCCCTGATCTTGGCCTGACTCTGGACAGTATTTTGAAGTGTGTTAACACCAAGGCAAGGAAAACCTTGTATTTGCATAACATTTTTGATGAGTCGAGAAAACCAGAATGTACTTTTGAAGTGGTGTCACCAGCATAGAAGTCAGTTTCTACACAGCAAGATCCCGTGAGTAGCAATGCAATTCATGACCAGATTATCTTAGGATGTATGGTGATGAATAAATATAGGCTGTGATGTGACTGTACATAATGACATGTGGTCTGTTCTGAATATTTTTCTAATCAACCTGTTCAGAGATGTATTTATATACCTCTGGAGCAGGTGGGACTTGGACCAGTCCTCCTGGCCTTAGAGATAGGGAATCCTTCTGTGAGTGCACTTGGGCACATGGCCTGTTAATCTCAAGATTGCATGGTATCAGTACCCTTCAAATTTGCAAATCAGGGTGAAATGATTGTGAATGTACAGCAATTAAATGCATAAACACAAAGTACCTTGATATTTCACAAATGTTTTGCATCAATCTTTATGGTGGATGACATGTTGGTTAGGTCACTTTTGGAATATTTGAGTGCAATTCTGGTCTCCTTTCTACTGGAAGGATGTTGTGAAACTTGAAAGGGTTCCGAAATGATTTACAAGGACGTTGCCAGGGTTGGAGGATTTGAGTTATAGGGGGAGGCTGAATAGGCTGGGGCTGTTTTTTCTGGAGCATTGGAAGCTAACGGGTGACCTCGATAGAGGTTTATAAAATCATGAGGGGTATCAAAAGAGTAATTAGACAAAGTCTTTTTCCTGGAGTGAGGGAGTTCAGAACTAGAGGGCATAGATTTTAGGGTGAGGGGAGAAAGATATAAAAGAGACCTAAAGGGCAAACTTTTCATGCAGAGGGTGGTGCATGTTTGGACTGAGCTGCCAGAGGAAGTGGTGGAGGCAGATACAATTGGAATATTTAAAAGGCATCTGGATGGGTATGTGATTATGAAGGGTTTTGAAGCAATATGGATCAAGTGCTGGCAAATAGGACTAAATTAGGTTGGGATATCTGGTTGCCACAGTCGAATTGGACAGAAGGATCTGTTTCCATGCTCTACATCTCTCTGACTCTGGGGGTGTGTGGGGTGGGATGTGGCAGGAATCAAGTACTGTCCTCATCACTAAAGTAGTATTAGACAAAGTAATGGGGCTGAAGGCAGATATGTTCTGTCACAACTGGTTACAATATGTTAATGATTTGGGAGGTAGTAAATGTACTGTAGCCATTTATTAAAAACACATTGAGAGATATTGAGCGATATTGATAGTGAGCTAGCAGTTGGCAAGTGGAGTATAATGTAAGAAATTGTGAAGTTGCACATCTTAAGGAGAGCAAAAGATTGTATTTAATTGGAGAAAAATGCAGAAAGCTGCAACGCAAAAGGACCTGGGTGTGTACTTGTGCATAAAACTCAAAGCTAGCCCATCAGTGCAGCAGGTAATCAGTAAGGTTATTGGATCATTAGCCCTTATTTCAAGGGGATTGGCGTATGAAAGCAAGGAAGTCTTAATGAAACTGTACGAGGTGCTGTTGAGACTGTATCTGGAGTACTGTTGAGCTGTTTTTGGTCCCTTGTGTAAGGAAAAATATCATTTCATTGGAGGCAGTTTAGAGAACTAGGATGATTCCTAGTAATTGGCTCCAGAGCAAAGACTAATTACTTTGAACGTCTACCTCTTATCCTTCTAAATTCCAGTAAGTAATCTCATTGAAACAAATGGGTTTCTAAAGGGGATTGAAAAGTAAACGCTGAGAGGATGTTTCCCCCCTGAGTCAATAACCAGAGGGCATGGTCTCAGAATGAAGGGGTGCCAGTTTAAGACTGCAATGAGAAGGAATTTCTTTTAGAGGATTGAGAGTCTTTGGAACTCCTTGTCACAGCAGCCCTCGCTGTAGGCAAAGCTCCTTGTGCTTAAGGCTAAGAATCCTTTTATATGTTGGAGCTTAGAGAATCAAGTTTTATGAGGGAAGGGTGATGGATCTGAGGAATTCGGATTGGCAATGATCACATTGATTGATGGAGCATACCTGAAGGGCCGAATGACCACCTCCGTTCATACTACTTGGGGTGTTATGGAGGCTGGAAATCTGAAATAAAATAGTTTTAATCAACCTGCTTGGAGATGTTATTCACACCTCTAGAGCACAATGGACTTGAACCTAAGCTTCTGACTTGGAGCCTCTACAATTGCGTTACCAGGGAGAAACTCAGCAGATGTACCAGTATCTATGGAGAGAAAAAACAGCAGTCATGTTTCAAATGTGGTACGACTTCAATAGTTGAAATAAGTCTGGACATGATGCTTGTTAATTTATGTAACAGAAGCTCTTTTGTATCTGTTTAATACACTGAATTGCAAGTTTTACTTAACTGCTGTGGTCCATACTTAAAGTTTGTATATTTTAGATTTGAAGCAATTTCAGGTGGTGAGTGGAATTAATTCAGCTGTGGGGTCAAGTGTTAGCTTGGAGTTTGCCATCACACACTTTGTTCCGAGTTGCATTTCTACTTTACATATTTCATATTTGCATTACTTTACTGTTAGCTGAATGCTTTGATTTTATAATGTTTAATGCATTTGCTAGTGGCTGCAGGATCTCAGAAGTCACAATTGTCGCCTGACTTGTTTAAGTAGCTCTATTGTCAAAAAGAAATGAAACTTAATATCTTGCTGTCCACAATTCGCAGCTTTACGTTCCTTGTAGAAAAATGATAGACCTGCAAATACCAGTATTTCACCTTGCAGATACAAATCAAAGTTAAAGAACAAAAAAATATAATTGCAGAGATCTAGTTCCCTCATGGGAAGGCAATGGTCTATGGTATTATTGGTAGATAATTAGTCAATGACACAGGTCATGTTCTGGGGGCCCAGTTTGAATCCATGGCAGATGATGGGATTTGAATTCAACACAGTTTGGATTTAAGAGTCTAATGACCATGAAACCATTGTCGATAACTGGGAAAAACTCACCTGATTCACTGTCGTTTAGGGAAGGAAACTTGTGTGGTCTGGCTGACGTGTTACTCCAGATCTACAATAAATGGCGAAGTGGCACCCACATCCATTTAAGAAATTAAAAAAGGATTCAGTGCCCTGGAGGTGTTCAATGAAATTTTGCCATACTGCTTTTGGAATCAGAGGATTGAGAATACAGTTTGCGTAACTATATCTATATTTCATGTTTTTTTCTGAAGAATGAGAGATGGTGTAATTAAAAGAAAATTCTGAAAGAGTTTAATAGGGTAAATGTTATTTTGATTGACAAATCTATGAATTGGATCGTGGTATTGGATTGGGGATCAACATTTTAGAACTGAGGTGACCAAAGTTTTCATCACTGTAAAAGTGGGAATCTTTGGAATTTTAGACTGCTGTGGATGCTCAGCTGCTGAGCATGTCAGAGACAGTTGACAGACTTTTACAAAGGAAGATGGAGTTAAGGCATGAAATCTTCAGTGGGAAGGTAAGTTTGAAGGGTCGTTAAGTTTGCACCTATCTATCATCTTCCCAGGTATCATTACGTAGTGTTTGCAGTTGAAGTGGATTATACACGGACTATATTCCGTTGAAATGCTTACAGTTGCACAGGGTGCAAGATGTGCATTATTACCAGACCAACTAGAGTCATAGAGATGTACAGCTCAGAAACAGACTCTTTCATTCAACTTGTCCATACCAACCAGATATTCCAATCTAATCTAGTCCCATTTTCCAGCACTTGGCCCATATCACTCTTAAATGTAATTATGCCAGCCTCCAACGCTACTTCTGGCAGCTCATTCCATACACACAGCACCTTCTACATGAAAACGTTGCCCCTTAGGTTCCTTTTATATCTTTCCCCTCTCACCCTAAGCCTATGTTCTCTAGTTCTGACTCCCCCACTCCGGGGAAAATACTTTGTCTATTTACCCTATCCATGCCCCTCATGATTTATAAACCTTTATAAGGTCCCCACTCAGCCTCTGATACACCAGGAAAGGCAGCCCCAGCCTCTTAGAGTTTTGAGAACTGCACACTCTTTAATGCTCAGGTTTGAAATCTTGGTGTCTTGCTCATTCAGACTGAAAAACTGCAGTCACCTAAAGGTTTATAAGAATCTGTATGTACTTGGTAATGTTGCTGATTGTGTTGATCTGATTTCTGTAGTACCTTCAGACGGCCCAGTTTCTCCTACACGAGAGGAACTTTCTATGGCAGCAGATTTACTTCAAAGTGAGAATGGCAGTGGTGCAGAGCTGGCAAAGCCTCTCCATCTCCAGTACCTGGAGCGTGCTCTTAGACTTGACCCTTTCCTGCGTCAGGCAGCAAATGTCTTCAACAGGCCTATTTCAAGGTAAGGAGACAGTTTGCAGAAGGTGGATTGCATTTTTTGTCTAAGTTGTGAATGGGGATATGTGATTGGATGACTGGCTGGTCCTGCATTTATTGACCATGCCTGGTTTCCTTTGAAGGTTGCGGTGAGCTGCCTCCTTGAACAGCTGCAATATATTTTGTTTACGTAGACCCACAAGGTTGTGAAGGCAGGATTTCCAGAATTTTAACACTGGAACTCTGAAGGAATGCTAAGATATAGCTAAGTCAAGATGGGTAGTGTTTTGAAGGGTACCTTGATGGTGGTAGTCCTAAGTGTCTATTGCCCTTGACCTCTAGACAAAGTGATCATGTGTTGCAAATTCCAGAAATAGTGTCAGAGGGCAACAGCTGTTTTAGAGAGGCAGGTGGCAAAGATGGAGCGGTTCTACTTTACTTTCAGTGGCCTATTTGATATGCCTTTGTACAGAAATTGTTTATGCTACCCTTTGTGTAGCATTTGAACAAAGTGTATTTGAATCATGAAGGTTCAAGAAATATCTTGTTGTTTGTGTCTTTGATCCTTAATTTTGTGAGACAATTTTTGGATAACAGCATAAATGAATCATTTTTACCCTCAGAGCACACTTGCAATGTCTGTATTGTATTAACAAGTATCCCCATGTTTATTTCTAAATCCGCAAATGCTTATTTTTGCTTCTCTTACTGTTATAGTGACGAGAGCGATGATGGGCTTGAAGATGCTTCCTCCTTGTCTAAAACAGGTTCTGGAAATCTTCTGAACAGTGTTAAAAAGGAGCCTGTAGATGAGGAACTGGGAGAGCAACCAGAAGTTGGACATAGCAGAACTCTGACAGCTCCACCCTCTCTCAATGGTGCCTTTCATCCAGGTAAGAATCTGGAGGGCATGGGCATTGTTTTTAACATGAATTTGCTGGAAAGCTGACAGAATTCTGTAACAAGATACTATGTTTGTTCTGGGAGAAGTGTCACACTCTCTCAAGCTTGGTCCTTTGTGCTTGGTATGCCAAAAGCGATTTACCAAAGGATGGAATTGTAATTTTATATGTTTGGTAATTTTTGACAGTCTTGAGAGTAAGTTCACACTGCATAAATCAAAATGCTGCTTGTGTTTCCAGTAAAAACCATTGAGTTTATGTTTTGGTATACACATTGATAAATGAGCTTGGTACAGGACACAGTCTGTTCTGTTTCTCATTGATTAACTGGATTGTTACGTGCCACTCATGTAAACTAACGGGAGTGCTTTTGTTTTATATCAGACACAGGCTGACCTAAGATTATTGATCGGAACGTTTGGTATTGGTGGATGAGATAAAAGTGCCAGGTTAATGGTTTTTATCAATAAATAGGGGAATTAAATGTTGCTGGCATGAAGAAGATTATCACAATAGGCAGAATCGGTTAAATAAACAGAGATCTGACATTAAACCAAGAATTCTCAGATGGCTAAGATCTAAGTCACCACTGGGAGTAGATACAGCTAGGTCAGTTAATTTTTTTTAAAAATCACACAACAGCACTTTGAGTGGATAGTGCCTCCTGCTCCCATACTGATCATTCTCTACAGCCAAAGACAGTCAATTAGGGTTCACACTGACTATCGGCAGGCTGAGAGCCACTGTCCTCTGAAATCAGATAGCATGTACCAGCGGAGGAGTCACCACTGTTCGATAAGAATAATTGGTAATCCCAGTACTAGGCAGGTAAAAACAAAGAAATCTGGGTTGAACTGCATTTACTTAAAAGCAAGAGGCTAACAAGTAAGACAAATGAACTTGACACGGATAGGTGCATGGGACTGGGATCTTATGGCTGTTACAGAAACAACCCTGGTAGGGGGAACAGGATTGGCAGCTAAATTTTCTCTGGTACAGATGATTTGGGAAGGACAGAGGGAAAGGCAAAAGAGGAGTGGTATTTAACATTTTTGATTCTGGAAAGCATCACAGTAGTACTGAGAGAAGACATTCTCCTTCAGTGAGTCCATGTGGGTAGAACTGAGAAATAAAAAGGGGGAAGTGACTGAGAGCACTGTACTATAAGCACCTGCAGTAGTCAACAGGAGATTGTGGAGCGAATATATAAGGAGATCGCAGATAGCTGCAAGAATACTAGTGTTGTGATAGTAGGGGATTTTGACTTTGCTTACATTGACTGGGACTGCCATAGTGTTAAGGGCTTGGCTGGAGAGAAATTTGTGTGTTCAGGAAGGATTTCTCATGCAGATGGCTGTACTAGAAAAGGGGCAAAACCTGATATCCTCTTGGGAAATATGGCAGGGCAAGTGCTGGAAATGTTAGTCGGTGGGAGTACTTTGGGACCAGTGACCATAATTCCATTAGTGTTAAAATATCGATGACAAAGGATATATCTGGTCCCCAAGTTAATCTTCTATATTGGGGCAAGGCCAATTTTGATAGTGTTAGACAGGTTGACTGGGGGAGGTTATTTTTAAGCAAAGGGATGTGGGCTTTCAAAGTGAGTTAGTTCAGGGCCAGTATATTAGAGTGGAGGATAAGGCTGGCAGGAATAGGGAATCTGATCTTGGAGGAAAAAAGAGCAATTATGTGATATGTCCTTGAGTACAGAGGGTGTCAGAGTACACTTGAGAGAAATCAGGAGAGCTAAAGGGGACTTCAGATGGCATTAGCAAATAAAGCAGAGGAGGATCCAAGTAGATTCGAAAAGTACATGAAGGGCAAAAGAATAACTAGGGAGCAGATAATTCCTCCTCAAGATAACAAGGAGCCCTCAGATGTGGGGTGAAATTTTAAATGAGTATTGTCTTGTCATGCTTACTGTCGAGAAAGATATGGATGATTGAGAACTTAAGGAAATAAATAGTGATGTTTTGTAGAGTGTCCACATTACAGAAGAGGAGGTGCTGAAAGTCTTAAAACGTGTTAAAGTAGATAAATCCCTCAGACCTGATCACGTGCATCCCAGGATTTTGTGGGAGGCTAGGGAAGAAGTTGTCGGGTGCCTAGCGAAATATTTATATCAGCAGCAGCCATGGGTGGAGTGACCAAAGATTGGAGGGTAGCTGATGATGTTGCCATTATTTGAGAGGTTGCAGGGAGATGCTTGGGAACTACAGATTGGTGAGCCTAATGACCATGGTGAGTAAGTAGTTAGAGAGAATTTTGGGAGACTGATCTAAAGCATTTTGAGAGGCAAGGACACATTTTGGATAATCAGCATGGTTTTGTGCATGAGAAATCATGTCTCATGAATGTGATTGAGTTTTTCGAAGGGGTGGCCAAGAAAGTAGATGAAGGCAGTGCATTAGATGTTCCTTACATAGACTTCAGCAAGACCTTTGATAAGGTACTGTGTTGAGTAAAGTTAAACATCAAGGTGAAAGGTCCCAGAAGACTGGAGGGTAGTGAATGTTATGCCCTTATTCAAGAAGGGCTGCAAAGAAAAACCTGGGAACTGTAGACTAGTAAGCTTACGTCTGTGGTAATTACATTACTTGAGAAGATTCTGAGAAATAAGATATACATGCATTTGGAAAGAGAAGGTTCGATGAGTAGTCAGCATGATTTTGTGCATGGGCGATCATGCCTATCAAATTTGTTAGAGTATGAAGTGACCAGGAAGGTTGTTGAGGGCAGTGTGGCAGATGTAGTCTATATGGATTTCAGCAAGGCATTTGATAAGGTTTCACATGGTAGGCTGCTCTGAAAGGTTAGGTCGCATGGAATCCAAAGGAAGGTGGCAAATTGCATACACAATTAGCTTGGTGGCAGGAAGCAGAGGGTAATAGAATGCTTGTCGGACTGGATGCCTGTGACCAGTGGAGTGCTCCAGTGGTTGGTGTTGGGTCCATTGCTGTTTGTTATCTCTATCAATGATTTGGATGTTAGTGTCCCAGGCGTGATTAATAAGTTTGCAAATGACAGTAAAATACGCAGTATCGTGGACAGTGAGGAAGGTTATCAGAAATTGTAGCAAGACCTTGATCAACTGGGGAAGTGGGCTGAGAAATGGCAAATGGAATTTAATGTAGATAAATGAGGTCTTGTATTTTGGCAAGTCAAATCAAAGTAGGGCCTGAAGGAGTATAATGCAACAGAGGAATCTTGGAGTTCAGGTGCACAGTTCTCTGAAAGTGGAGTTGCAGGTAGACAGGGCAGTGAAGAAGGCTTTTGACACTGTGGCCTTATCAGTCAGGGCATTGAGTATAGACATTGGGAAGTTATATTGCAGTTATACAGGATGTTGGTGAGGTCACACTTGGCGCAATATGTTCAGTTTTGGTCACCTTGCTATAAGAAGTATGTTATTCAGCTGGAAAGAGTGCAAAATAAACTTAAAAGGATGTTGCCAGGACTCAATGGCCTGAGTTAGAGGGAAAGTTGGACAAGATTTGACTTTTTCCTTTAGAGCGTAGGTGACTGAGGGGGGGACCTTAGAAGTGTGTAAGACCATGAGACGCATAGATAGGGTGAATGCGGTCAGTCTTTTTCCAGGATTTGGGAATTGAGGACTAGAGTGCATCAGTTTAAGGTTAGAGAGGAAAGAATAAAAGGGAACTGAAACCTTTTTTTTAACCTAGAGTGTGGTACACATATGGAAATGTTTGAAGTGGATATATATTAACATTTGAAACGATGTTCTTTTGGACAAATACATGAATAGGAAAGGTTTTGACTGATGTAGGCCAAGTGTAGGGAAATGTGGTTAGCGTGGATGGGCATTTTGGTCGGCATGGACCTGTTTAAGCCAAAGGGTCCGTCTCCATGCTGTAGGACTCTATGATCCAAGGACAGCTAGCCAGTTGGATGAAAAATTGGCTTGATTGTCGAAGATTGAGGGTGGTGATAGAGGTTTGCTTTTCAGACTGGAGGCCTATGACCAACAAGGTGCCATAGTGATGAGTGTTAAGTCCCCTGTTAGTCATCATTTACGTAAATTATTTAGATGAGAATTCAGGAAGTACGGTTAGTAAGTTAGTGAATGATACCATGGTTATTGGTATAGTGGGCAGTGAAGAAGGTCATCAGTGAGATCTTGATCACCTGGGCCAGTGGGCTGAGGAATAGCAAATAGAGTTTATTTGAGATAAATGCAAAGTGTTGCATTTTAGTAAAGCAAACCAGGGTGGGAATTAGAGCCCTGGAGGATATTATAAAACAGATTTAAGGGTTAAGGTTCATAGCTCCTTGAAAGTGGAGTCACAGACAATATAGTGAAGATGGCATTTGGTACACTTGCCTTTATTGGTGTGTGCATTGAATATAGGACATATTATTGCAGCTGCAGATGATGTTGGTGAAAAAGATTACTGTTAAACTGAGAGTGTAGACAAGATTTTTCCAGGATGTAAGGGCATTGGTTTAAAATGAGGGGAGGGATACAAAAGGGCAATTACAAATGGTAATTATTTTAATGCAGAGGTTGGGGAATGTCTGGAATGGGTTGCCAGATATAGTGGTGGAAGTGAGAACAATTTTGTCATTTAAGAAACATTTAGACAGGTACATGGATAGGATAGCTATGGAGAAATACGTACCAAACACAGGCAAATAGGACTAGTTTAAATTGTGAAAACTGGGCAGCCTGGGTAAGTTGGGCCGAAGACCCTGTTTTCATGCTGCAGCCCTCTGACTTTAAGGATGTTTCAGACCAGGGTCGTAAATCTCTCATTTTTATATTTTGGTTCAAGATGGTATAAGAATACCTCAACTACCTGCTTGCTTCAAAGTGTTATTGGTTTCTATCGTTCTGAATATTTCTTCTTTACAAAGCACCCTGTTCAGCATGTTGCTCAGTTTCAAGAACTAATTTACTTTAACTGAGGTTTGTGGGGTGGTGGTAACTAATAATTACCTACAATGTTTATGTTCAGCAGAATTCAAAGTTGAGAAGGGAAACGTATACAATTTCAGCAAATTGAAGAAAAGCAGGAAATGGCTGAAGGTGAGGACATAATGCCTATTCAATCTGTTTGATTCCTGCTCAATTACAGTGATCTCTGTGTAGATCTGTGCTATTCTTTAAAGTGTGCTGCTGAGAGTAATTTGTGTTTTGGAGCATGCTTGTTCAGTTCCTCCTGATCAATCCCAACGCACGCAATCACTGACGAGACAAGATTAGGCTTTGTGAACAGAAGTGAAAGATAAACCTGTAGTGTGCTTTAATGGTTCAAAAGCAAATTGGATAAACAGTGTAATTATTTGGCTCCCAGGGCACTACCACTTGCTGAAATATAACTGTTATAGCTGATATAGTGCCAGCCTTGACACAGTTGTTGCACAGTCACTCCTGAGTCAAAATGTTGTGGATTGCATAAATAGGCTTAATCACAAAGTTCAGGCTGGCACTCAGTGTCCTGTCAAAGATTTTCAGATGAAGCATTAAACAGAGGCCATGTTACTGTTAGGTGAATACAGAATATCCTATGGCACGATTTGATGAAGAGCAAGGAGGTAATTGTTGGCGTTGGAGAGGTGTCATCCTTGTATTATTGCTGAACTGTTATTCCAGAGATCAAGAAAGTGTCTTTGGTCCTGCATTTGAATCTCTCCATGGCAGATGGTGGAATTTGAATTTAATAAAACGTGGAATTCAGAGTCTAATGGTGACCGTGAATCCATTGCTGTTTGTCTGGAAAAACCCACCTGGTTCACTAATGTTGTTTAGGGAAGGAATCTGCTGTCCTCACCTGGTCTGGCCTACATGTGACTCCGGACCCACAGCAATGTGATTGACTCTAGCTGCCCTCTGGACAACTAGATGGGTAATAAATGCTGGCCCAGCCAGCGATGCCCTCATCCTGTGAATTAATGAAAACTGTTCAACCTTTCAACTATTTTAAAAATTCCAATAATTTTGCTGTATTTGTCAACCATTTTGTGTTTTTATATTTTACAACAGTGACTAAGCTTCAGTTATGTTGTAAAGTGCTTTGGGACATTAAGAGGATGTGAAAGATTTGATGTGTTCTTGTTTGTTCTTTAGCTGCCAGACTGTTCAGGTTCCCTGATAGTCGCTGAAATACTCCGATGGTTTGACTAACCTTGGGTGTCCTTTTTTTTCCCCCAAGTTTTCTCTCTCAATCCAAAACTGATTGTTGGGTACAGTTCAGCACTCAGTGGGAATGTTGAAGCCTCTGCTCCAGTGGCATCCTTCATATGAGGTCAGATTTTATGAGCACTGGTACACTGACTAACTGCAAAGGGTAATGCAAGGACACTGGACCCAAGCTGGAACTTGGCCTGTGCAAGTCCCATGTATTCCAGCAGGAGTTCTCTCTTCTGTAACCTTTGCATTGAAATAACTGTGATACTCAGTTGTTACTTGATCTTGAGACAGTTGCATACTTTCCAAGCTATTGGGAAAACTTGTGTTGCTTTACACAAGGCTTAAATTTTGCAGCAGTCTATCTGTTTCTTTGCCTTCTTTCATTTGGGCACAACTTTAAAGGGAGTAGCTCTGTGTGACCATCTTGCTCCAGGCAAAGACCACGGTCATATGCTAGTGCAGCTGACATCTGGAACTCGAGCTGAAAATGGTGTGACAAATTATCCATGACCCCCATTATTGAAGCTGCATGTTACTGGAGACTTTGACCCCTTTGAGTGAGGACCTGGGTGTTGTTTGAAAATTATTTATGCCCAATTTAAAAGTGTTTGACTGTTAGCAATATGACTGGAAATATTAGATTAGATTATATTACTTACAATGTGGAAACAGGCCCTTCGGCCCAACAAGTCCACACTGACCCGCCAAAGCGTATACCACCCAGACCCATACATTTACCCCTTCACCTAACACTACGGGTAATTTAGCATGGCCAATTCACCTAACCTGCACATTTTTGGATTGTGGGAGGAAACCCATGCAGACACTGGGAGAATGTGCAAACTCCACACAGTCGCCTGAGGCAGGAATTGAACCCGGGTCTTTGGCGCTGTGAGGCAGCAGTGCTAACCGCTGTGCCACCGTATGTCACTGCAGGATAAGTTTAGTTTGTGCACAGTTACATGGGTTTAAAGTTTGTATCTTCCTAATATGGTTTGAATGTTTATGCACGCAGATGACGTAATATGACTTTGTGATGTGAAGCGTATTTGATGAACTGAGAGGGTGATTGATGTGAACTGGCTCTTAGTGTGCTTTTCTATTGCACTTGTTTGGTGGCTTGTGGCATTCCACTTATGAGTTTGATTTAGTCAACTGGATTTTGGATCTGGTCTTTGTGGTGGTGAAATATGTAAATCTTCAAATTTTCTCAACCACATCATCTTTTGGGCTGTTAATGCTTAGTGAAGATAAGAACAGATAATTGTAACAAGATAAATGTTTCACCCACAGCACCACTTGTCAGAACTAAACTTCTGCAACACATTTAAAGTAACTGAATACCAAGAAGTTTGAAGTCAGACATTGACCCACATCATAAACTCTGTCTCTAAGCCACTGATGCCACTGTTTTCCCCCCCCCCCCCCCCCCCCCCCCCCCTCCCCCGTGCCTATTCCAGTTCCACTCAGTTTGCAGCTCTGAACTGAGCAAGACACCAATGCTGCATTTTACTTTTAAGGTTGGACATTTAGTCGAATAGCATGAAGGTATAATGAAGATTTATAGAGTGGGTGCTATTGGTGTGGGTGTGCAGTCTATGGGCTTAACACAAATGTTGAAAGCGGGCACAGCTCGCACTCGCACAAATGTTGCAAGAGGGCATAGCATGATGGTTATTGTGACATACAATTATGAAAGACTTGATAAGGCAAGGCTAATCTTGCGAAACACTGAGTTCATGTGTTGATTCAATAGAAGTTTTTAGACATATCAGACAGAATATGTAAAAACCAGTCCATCTCCAGCAATTAGTAAGTCTGACGTCATGTCCCAGAATAAAAATAAGAAATACAAAAACGTGAGACAGCATGAGAAACTTGACATGGTGAACTCCAAGACTTAAAATGTAGCACCTGAATTATTGTTTGAAACAGAGCTTAAATTGGTGATTTCCTCAGGTCGTCTTCCACTCATCAGAATACTTTTGGAGATTGTGACATTTCCAGCAAGATGGCAGGAACAGAGAGAGTGTTCGTATTTGGTTGAAAGTGCGTGTGTTGAAGAGATTTGAAAACTGAGTAGGCGATTTGGAATTTTGTTTGCATATGGCTTATTCCCAACTTAGTGATGATCATATCTGCCTCACTACGAATCATTTCGCCTACTAGCCTGCCTACTAAGTCTGATTTGTGCAGATATCTGTTTTTTTTCCTTTGTGTGTAGAGTATTCTCTTAAGCAATGAGACTTCAGACTCCAACACAGATGATGATGATATCGAAGGGGAGTTTGTGCTCACCAAGGAGGAGTTGCACGATATGTTGCGTCTGCATAAGTACAGGAAGTTGCATCAGAGCAAAGTGCACAGTGATAGAGAGGTAAGCAGTTCTATCATCTACCAGTTCCGTTTTTGGCACCTTGTGGATTGCTGGGGAACAGAGCCACTTTGAGATCGTTGGCTCCATGAAAACTGACCAGTATGAAGAGAATAAATGGTGAGAGCTCATCGGGAGTTGCACTTCTCACCATAAACGACTGCAAATGACATGGGGAAGTTACTTGCTTTGGAAGTAAGGTGTTTTTCACTAGGCTGGATCAAGATGGTCATTTTTGTGATACTTTCTGTTGAAGAAAGAATTTGGGATATATTGGAGCCTGAGCTTGGTACTGTGGAGGGGTCACACTAGCCTGTACAAGATTAAAATGGCATCTGTATGGTGCTGACTGTTTTTCCAATTGCCTGTGAAGCATGAGTGTGGACTTGCATATCTGCTGCATCTATTTCTGGGAATGAGCTCATTGATAGCTGCCTGACACTGCTGGATTAGCAGGCAAAAGGTACTCTTCACACAGCCATATTGTTCACTGCTTGCTGAGGGTAAAGATTGGTGACGGCAACGTTTTGGTGGGAGCTCAAGTCACAAAAAGGCTGAGCAGACAAGACTATAGCAGATGGATAGCAATATAAGTAAATTTGAGGTCATCTGTTGTGCATCAAAGAAAGGTTAATGTCAATATTTAGTCAGATCATGGAAAAATCAGGGAAATTTGGGGTTTCCTTACATTTGCTGAAATTGATTACTTTTGTGCTTAACCAAAAGGCTAATGTTGACCTTTCTATCTAGAAGGAAATAATATAAAGGGAATTTTGGTTGCAGTTGACCAAAGCCCTGTTTTGGAGCACTGTTTATGCTTTCAGCTGTCACTCTGTTGAAAGGATGTATTGGCCTTTGCAGGAATGCAGTTTAGATTCATTAGCATGCTACTGGGCCTCCAAAATGAAGAGAACATGTAAATTAGGCTTGCATACCCTACAGTGTGTAAGGGTAAGGGATGCTTAGGATTTTGAACTGAATTGATAGGGTTGATAGAGAAACCTTTTCCACTTGTAGGGCAATATAGGCTAAAGGAATAAGACCTAAAGATGAGAGCCAGACAATTCAGAAGAAAAGTGAGAAAACAGTTCTTCAAATACAGAAACAAATTAGATTTGATTAGATTACTTACAGTGTGGAAACAGGCCCTTCGGCCCAACAAGTCCACACCGACCCGGCGAAGTGCAACCCACCCATACCCTACCCCTACATTTACCCCTTACCTTACACTACGGGCAATTTAGCATGGCCAATTCACCTGACCCGCACATCTTTGGACTGTGGGAGGAAACCGGAGCACCCGGAGGAAACCCACGCAGACACGGGGAGAACGTGCAAACTCCACACAGTCGCCTGAGGCGGGAATTGAACCCGTGTCTCTGGCGCTGTGAGGCAGCAGTGCTAGCCACTGTGCCGCCCACAATGTGAAGGCGTCTTCCGCGAAGGGTTCAATACTAGCTCAGTTAGGTATTTTGCATCTGAGATCATTCTTTATTGGTTAAATATACAAAAGGTCTTTGAGCCATGTTAGTGTGCCTGCCCTTGGACTAGGAGGAGAAAGTGAGGACTGCAGATGCTGGAGATGAGAGCTGAAAAATGTGTTGTTGGAAAAGTGTAGCAGATCAGGCAGCATCCAAAGAGCAGGAGAATCGACGTTTCGGGCATGAGCCCTTCAGGAATTCTGAAACGTCGATTCTCCTGCTCTTTGGATGCTGCCTGACCTGCTGCACTTTTCCAGCAACACATTTTCAGCTTGGACTAGGAGGCCCAGATTGAAGTCTCACCTGCTCCAAAGGTGTGTAATGACCTATCTGAATAGGTTGATTAGGAAAATAGGTAAAGCAAGCTTGGTTACAATCAGCCATTTAAATTGGAGGAGACACTCCAGGACTGAATGGTCCATTTGTGTACTTGCGTTGAAATAGCACTTAAAGCTTGTTTTGTGACCAGGGATCTGAGGCCAGGTCTCCTTTACAGCAGCACCTTGGAAATTTAATCTAAGGCTGAGGCACTTGTTTTCACAGGCGAATCAAGACCAGCAAAACAGGTGTCTGGAAATGTTGTTTAAACTAGGGTGGACTTATTCATGAGTAAAGTCAGAGAATATTTGTGATGCAAATATGATACTAGTCAGGGTTTTGTGCTATGCTTCCCATCAACTTTGGTAGAGGGATGACAAGAAACTTGTGGATTACATTTATGTACAACCTGGACATTTGATTTCAGATTGGATCTGGAGCCATTTTAAAGTGCCTCCTTTGCCCCTTCAATAGACGATAGGTGCAGGAGTCAGCCATTCTGCCCTTTGAGCCTGCACCACCATTCAACATCATCATGGCTGATCATCCTTAATCAGTATCCTGTTCCTGCCTTATCTCCATAACCCTTGATTTCACAATTCTTGAGAGCTCTATCCAACTCTTTCTTAACTGAATCCAGAGACTGGGCCTCCACTGCCCTCTTGGGCATAGCTTTCCACACAGCCACCACTCTCTGGGTGGAGAAGTTTCTCCTCATCTCTGTCCTAAATGGTCAACCCCGTATTTGAAGCTGTGTCCTCTGTTTTGGCACTCACCCATCAGCGGAAACATGTTTCCTGCCTCCAGAGTGTCCAATCCTTCAATAATCTTATGTCTCAATCTGATCCCCTCTCAGTCTTCTAAACTCGAGGGTATACAAGTCCAGTCGCTCCAGTCTTTCAGTAATCCCGCCATTCCAGGAATTGACCCCGTGAACCTATGCTGCACTCCCCCAATAGCCAGAATGCCTTTCCTCAAATTTGGAGACCAGAACTGCACACAGTACTCCAGGGGTGGTCTCACCAGGGCCCAGTACAGCTGCAGAAGAACCTCTTTGCTTCTATACTCAATCCCTCTTGTTATGAAGGCCTGCATGCTATTAGCCGCCTTCACCGCCTGCTGTACCTGCATGCTTACCTTCATTGACTGGTGTACAAGAACATCCAGGTCTCTTTGTACTGCCCCTTTACCTAAATTGATTACATTTAGGTAGTAATCTGCCTTCCTGTTCTTGCCACCAAAGTGGATCACCATACATTTATCCACATTAAACTGCATCTGCCCTGCATCTGACCACTCGCCTAACTTGTCCAGGTCACTCTGTAATCTCCTAACATCCTCATCACATTTCACCCTGCCACCCAGCTTAGTATCATCAGCAAATTTGCTAATGTTATTACTAATACCATCTTCTATATCATTAACATATAACACATACAAAAAGCTGCAGTCCCAGTACTGATCCCTATGGTCCCCCACTGATCACTGCCTGCCATTCCAAAATGGAGCCATTTATCACTTCTTTGTTTCCTATCAGCCAACCACCTTTCAATCCAAGTTAGTACTTTGCCCCCAGTACCATGCGCCCTAATTTTGCTCACTAACCTCCTTTGTGGGACTTTATCAAAAGCTTTCTGAAAGTCCAGGTACACTACACCACTGGATCTCCCTTGTCCATCTTCAGAGTTACATCCTCAAAGTATTCCAGAAGATTAGTCAAGCATGATTTCCCCTTCATAAATCCATGCTGCCTCGGACCTATCCTGTTACTATTATCCTGATGTGTCATAATTTCATCCTTTTATAATCGACTCCAGCATCTTTTCCACCACTGAGGTCAGACTAACTGGTCTATAATTTCCTGCTTTCTCTCTCCCATCTTTCTTAAAAAGTGGTACAACATTAGCCACCCTCCAATCGCAGGAACTGATCCCGAATCTATCAAACTCTGGAAAATAATCACCAACGCATCCACGATTTCTCGAGCCACCTCCTTCAGTACTCTGGGTTGTAGACCATCAGGCCCTGGGGACTTATCAACCTTCAGACGTTACAGTTGCTCCAACACCAATTCCTGGCAAATATAAATTCCCTTCAGTTCAGGTCCTTCAGCCACTGTTACCTCAGGGAGATTGCTTGTGTCTTCACCAGTGAACACCCATCTGAAGTACCAATTCAATTCTTCTGCCATTTCTTTGTTCCCCGTAATATATTCCCCTTTTTCTGTCTTCAAGGGCCCAATTTTAGTCTTAATCATTTTTTTGCCTTTCACACACCAAAAAATAATTTTTACTATCCTCCTTTATATTATCGGCCAGTTTACATTCGTACCACATTTTTTCTCTGCGTATTTCCTTCTTAGTAACCCTCTTGTTCTTTAAAAGCTTCCCAATCCTCCGTTTTCCCATTTACCTTTACTATATTATACTTTTTCGCTTTTAACTTTATATGTTTCTTAACTTCCCTCGTCAGCCACGGCCACCCATGCCTCCTTCTAGGATCTTGCTTCCTTTTTGGAATGAACTGATCCTGCATCTTCTGCATTATACCCAGAAATGTCCGCCATTGTTCCTCCACTGTCATCCTTGCTAAGGTATTGCACCATTGAACTTTGGCCAGCTCCTCCCTCATAGCTCCATAGTTCCCTTTATGCAACAGAAATATTGTTACTTCCGATTGTACCCTCTCTCTCTCAAATTGCAGATTGAAGTTTATTGTATTATGGTCACTACTTCCCAATGGCTCCTTCACTTCGAGGTCCCTGACCAATCTGGTTCGCTGCACAATACCAAATCCAGATTGCCTTCTCCCTTGTCAGCTCCGGCACCAGCTATTCTAAGAATCCATCTCTGAGGCATTCCACAAAGTCTCTTTCTTGAGGTCCAATACCATCCTGATTGTCCCAGTCTACCTGCATGTTGAAATCCCCCATAACAACTGTAGTAGCATCTTTGCGACAGGCCAATGTCACCTACTGATTTAACTTACATTCAACATCCAGACTACTGTTTGGGGGCCTGTAGATAACTCCCAAGAGGGTCTTTTTACCGTTAGCATTTGTCCGCTCTATCCACACTGGACTCGACATCCCCTGATTCTAGGTCCCCCCGCGCAAGGGACTGAATATCATCCCTTAGCAACAGGGCCACCCCACCCACTCTGCCCGTCAGTCTGTCCTTACAATAGCACGGTAACCTTGAATATTCATTTCCCAGGCCTTGTCAACTTGAAGTCACGTCTCAGTTATCCCCACAATATCTTATCTGCCAATTTCCAAAAGGGCCTCAAGCTCATCCATCTTATTTCTAATGCTTCGTGCATTCATGTATAGTATTTTTAATTTGTTACTGCCCTCACCCTTCCCATCAACTCCTATTTCACTCAACCTTGCAGCATGATCTCTTTGAGTTTTCTGCCTCATTGATACAGTTGTCTTTCTTGACTTCCCTTGTTGTAACTTTCCCTCCAATTTCCTTCTTAAACATCCAATTTGTCCCCCCCCCCCCCCCCCCCCCCGCTACTTAGTTTAAACGTAGCTGTGTTGCAGTAACAAAACTACCTGCCAGAATGCCGGTCCCTAACATATTAAGGTGCAAACTGTCTCTCTTGTAGAATTTATGCTCACCACAAAACATACCCCAGTGATCCAAGAATTTAAATCCTTGCTTCCTGCACCAGTTCCCAGCCACACTTTCAAGTCCATTATCTCCCTGTTTCTGGTCTCACCAGCCCAAGGAACTGAAAGCAAACCGTAGATAACCACCAGTATATTGCAGGTAAAAATGGAAAAGTCATGGTCTTTGACTCCAACCACATTACCACTGAATTTTGTCCTTGTCCACGGTCACCACAAAACCGCCTCTTCAAGTGTCTACGTATCATGTTCAAAGCATCTATTCACTTGCTTTGGAAACTCTCATCCATATCTTTGACTTTTGCAGACTCAACTGTTCCAATGCTGTTGTGGCCAACCTTTTATCAGTAAGCTGCAGGTCATGGAAAACACTGCATCCCTTTGCTATTCTGCTTGTACATAATGCTTGCCCTCAGTGATGTACATGATCTCTTGTTCTCCAGCACTTCTCCATCTGATGATCACCCACATGTTGAAAACTTTATTCACATCTACAGTTCACTGGCATCTCCAATTCTAATCTTACTGCCTTGATGTAATGGGACATTTATTTGATTTTGTTGTGTGTATTAGATTTGACTTAGTTTCGCTGCATGCAAGCTGGTGGTGTGATTGGAAGTTTCTCCATTTGAAGTAATGCTTAGTTTGTGCAATCCCTCCAGCTCCAGCAATACCGATACTACAGCACGGGTCTACTGTCCACACACGACCATTTCTACGAACAACAGCGCCATGTCCTGGGCCCCAGTAGGAAAAAGAAGAAAGAGGAGAAAAAAATGAAGGGTGAGTGAGCAGTTCTACTGGTTCTTTCTGGTTTCCTCAGCTCCTTCACTGCTTGTGTAGTTGTACCTTAGTGCAGATTTTTCCTACCCTCCTCCATGTGTGTTGTCTTTACATTGTATGTCTATAAAAGAGTTGAGGACTGGTTAAATATTGATTAATCTAGGTGTGAACTATGGAGGTTTGGTGGCGGAGGGGTCATGGGGATGGAAGCTTAGTTCAGGACCAGTGATGTTGTGAACATTCTGGTTCAACCTGAGACAGTAGTCACTGACGGGGTTTGGTTCAGTGACAAAGGAATGGCCGGATCACGTAAAGTACCCATGGCCCTGTTGTCCGTGAAAACTGCTCCATATTCCAGCAGCAGCTTTGAACCTTAAACCCTTCCCCACTGTGTCTTCCACCATCCGTATGCTTTTCCTGTCACTGAGATTTAAGAGCACCTGATCATCTGTCTCTCCAATAGACATTATTAGTTAGACTATTATCCATCCATCTCTCGTCAACTGTGAAAGTATGATCCCATGATGTGTTGTCTAACACTTTTCTCTACCTGCACTAAGATCTTTACTGCAACCATTTACACCTTTAACATTGGAAAACCTGTCCTTAACTCAGCATAATCTGAGATAAAATGCTTAAACTATTTTCTGTATTGTCTACAGATTTGATTATTCCTCCATATACACTCTCTGGTCTTCCAGATCCTAGCCTCCTTAGATTTGGTCATCAAAAATGTTGCTCATGTCCTGAAACACACCAAGTCTCATTTTCCCATTGCCTTCATAGTCTTTGACCAACATTTGGTTTCTTTTTAAGGAGGTCTTTAAAATCAAGATTTTGCTTATTTCCAAATCTTCCTATCCTCTGTATCTCTAATCTCATCAAGCACCACATGTTTCCTTTCTTTGGATGTCAACAAGCCTGAGTTTTGAGGGATGTACTTGAAACTAATGCAACATAAGATCTGCGTCAGGGGTGGAAAATGTGGAAGCTTTAAACCGTAAGAGGGGAGTGGGAATGGCATCCAAAGAGAGTGAGAAAATACAAGTATGAGGCTGGTACAGTTGAGTCGAGGAGCAAGTCAAGTAATCAAGGAATGTAAGAGCAAGACAGAGAATGAGGTAAGACTGATAAATTAAACTGCATTGGTTTCAATGCAAGAAGCCTGAGACGGTTAAGGCAAATCACTGGTAAGTTTTTGGCTGATACTGAATTAGGAGGTATTGTTGATCGCGAGGAAGGTCATCAAACATATGGGGAATCTTGATCAGAGGGGCAAGAGGGCTAAGGATTGGCAAATGGAATTCAAAGCAGAGAAATATGAAGTGTTGCAATTTGGAAAGTCAAACCAAGTTGGGAGGTCTACGGTAAATGGTAAGGTCCTGAGGAGTGTTGTGGAACAGAAGAACCTAGGAGTTACAAGTACATAGTTTGTTGAAATCGGTGTCACAGGTAGACAGTGTTGAAGAAGGCATTCCACATGCTGGCCTTCATCGATCGAGGCATTAAATATAGGAATTGGAAGGTTGTTACAGTTGTATAAGTTGTTGGTGAGGCTGCACTTAGAGTATTATGTATAGTTTTAGTCATGCTGTCATAGGAAAGACATAGTTAAACTGGATAATACGCAAAGAAGATTTACGAGGATGTTGCTAGTTCAAGTAGGCCTGAGTTATCGGGAGAGGTTGTTTCAGACAGGACTTTATTTCTTAGTACGTAGGAGAATGAGGGTAACCTTATTGAGGTGTATAAAATGCATGAGGTGTGTAGACAAGATTGAATGTATGTAGTCTTTTTCCGAGAGATGGGGAATTGAAAACTAGAGGACATGACTTAAGTCGAGAAGGGAAATATTTGAGAAGGACCTAAGGGGCAACTTCTTCACGCAGAGTGTGGTACGTATATGGAATGGGCTGCCAGAGTAAGTGATTGAGGCAGGTACAAGAGGAATTTTTAAAAAATTTGGGCAGGCACATGGATAGGGTATGAACCAAGTTTGGGCAATTGGGGCAAGATGAGTGGGCACCATGGTCAGCATGGACCAATTTGGGCAGAAAGGCCTGTTCCCATGCTGTGTGACTCAATGACCACAACCCTTTTGAAGCAGTTTTATTAACTAATTTTTGTCGCCCATCCCTGATTTTCATTGCACTACCACTTGCTGATACTGCCATTTATTAATATGACTTTAACCTTGTAAGCCATAGACCCTTGAATACTCTTACCATCTCTCTGCCTCTCTGTATCTTCCTTTAGGATGCTCCTCCAGATCTAATCTGACCCAGCTTATAATACAACATCTCTACTTGCATATTAGAAAATTTGGTACCATGCACTCTTTTGAAATGCCTTTAATCAAATTGAATGTGGTATGTCAATAAAGGCTGTAGAGAGGTTCAAAGACAGTTCCACTTGCTCCATTATTTATTGGAGGAAATTTGAGCTCATCCAGAGTTGGATATCAGCTAAGTGGTAAATCAGGCAGTGAGGAAATGGTTGTGCTGTCAGCATGTCTATGGATCCTGAAAAGATGAGTAGATTAAGATGCAAGGCAGTAGATTGATGAAAGAGGGCTCGAACATTGTTTTTGAGAAGTTAGAGAATTAATTACTTAGTCACAAAGATAAATTGTTGCAGTTGATTCTCTGGTGATGATGGTACAGGTTTAACAAAAAGTTTAACCAAGTGATCTCTTCCAGCTGAGGGAAGAAATGAGGATTGTGTGGTTAATCATGTCAAAGTTACAGATTGTTTGAGAATGAAAAGGAACAATTGTATGCCATAGTTGCAGCCTTATAGGGTATAATTTGTGATGTGTTACAGGAAAATTGATTGATTGGAGAGGCTCAAACTTGGGACTGTGTGCAAAATGGGCACTGATTTGAGGTGATTACCTGTTCAGAGAGTAAAATCAGAGCTCTGTAAATACTCCAATCTGGTTACTTTTGGAGACAGCAAAATAGATTTAATACAGTTGAAAATGACTTCAGAAGTGAAGGAACATAGGCCTGTGATGAACTGTATCCTGTTGGAGGGGAAGAGGAAGAATGAAAGTGAAGGTCTTAAAATAGGGTAGAGGGTAGGAGAAATTGAAGGAAAACTATGTCATGGAATAACAAATGGAGTGGTAGTGTTTGGTGAAGGAACAACACATTTAATAGGAGTGAGTGGAAATGTCAGAATAATTGTGAAAGGAAAAATGTGAAAAACAAGATTCAAATTCCAACATAAAAAATGATGCAGCAAAATGTTCACTATCTGAAACTGTCGAACTCCATGTTAAATTCAGAAGGTTGTAACATTACTAATTAGAAGATATATTTGTCAAACTTGAGCTAATCAAGAATACTGAACATGCTGAGGATGGAAGCGTGCATGAGAACTAGATGGCGAATTTAAAGTACAAGTAACTGGAAGTTGGGGTTATGTTTGCGAATATGGTGGATTCATTACTTAACCCAGTGCTGCTAGCAGGGTGTTGAGGGCAGGGGATGATGGGATTGAATGGCAGATCTGGTAGAGTTAAGGTGATGGATGAAGACCAAGAATGGTGGGCAAGCGAGAGGGTTGTGGATAAATGGAGAGCATGGCAGCAAGGCTGTGGATGGGCAACCTCGGGAGGTAAGGGTAGAGGGAGCTGCTGGTGGAAATTCCTCCAGAGTTTCTGACTGTAAGACATAGTCTTTGCTGGAGAATTTCATTGTTTCAGCTGTTGAGAAATTGCCTGTGAAAAGTTTAAACTTACTGATCAATTTCTGTGTAGTCTTGCCTGAGGATTTTTTGAGGAGTCCCACTGCGCATCTTGTGGGATGCATCTAGTATAGTGTCACAGAGATGTACAGCATGGAAACAGACCTTTCGGTCCAACCCGTCCACGCCGACCAGATATCCCAACCCAATCTCGTCCCACCTGTCAGCACCTGGCCCATATCCCTCCAAGCTGAAAATGTGTTGCTGGTTAAAGCACAGCAGGTTAGGCAGCATCCAAGGAATAGGAAATTCGACGTTTCGGGCGTAAGCCCTTCATCAGGAAGGGCTTATGCCCGAAACGTCGAATTTCCTATTCCTTGGATGCTGCCTAACCTGCTGTGCTTTAACCAGCAACACATTTTCAGCTGTGATCTCCAGCATCTGCAGACCTCATTTTTTACCCATATCCCTCCAAGCCCTTCCTATTTCTATTGATATACCCATCCAAATGTCTCTTAAATGTTGCAATTGTACCAGCCTCCATCACATCCTCTGGCAGGTAATTACACACACGTACCACCCTCTGCATGAAAAAGTTGCCCCTTAGGTCTCTTTTATATCTCTTCTCCCCCCCCCCCCCCCCCCCCCCAAACCTATGCCCTGTAGTTCTAGACTCACTGACCTCAGGGAAAAGACTTTGTCTATTTACCCTATCCAAGTCTCCCATGGTATCTTGAGTAGCTGGAGATGAAACAACTCTCACTGTTTTTCTGTCTTCACTGATATTGTCAGACGTGTTTCAAAATAGTGATGGAAAGGGTTGGACCAGATCTAAAAGTTGAAGTTCTAAATTGGAGAAAGGATAATTTTGGTATTAGGCAAGAAGTTTCAAAAGCTGATTGGGTGCAGATGTTCACAGTTGAAGCGACGACTGGAAAATGGGAAGCCTTCAGAAATGAGATAACGAGAGTTCAGAGACAGTATATCCCAGGTAGGGTAAAAGGAAAGGCTGGTAGGTGTGGGCTGGATGACTAGAGAAATTGAAGAAGGAAGCACGTGGAAGGTAGAGACAGGAGAGATCAAGTGAATCCCTGAGAGTATAAATGTAGTAGGAGTATACTTAAGTGAGAAATACCTGGGGAATTAGCTCAAATGGTAGAGCGCTCGCTTTGCATGCGAGAGGTGGCGGGATCGATGCCCGCATTCTCTGCTTCCTTTTTGGGCGGCACGGTGGCAGTGGTTTGCACTGCTGCCTCACAGCACCTGAGACTCAGGTTCATTTCCGGCCTCAGGCAACTGTCGGTGTGGAGTTTGCATATTCTCCCCGTGTCTGCGTGGGTTTCCTCTGGCTGCTCCGGTTTCCTCCCACAGTTCAAAGATGTGCAGGTTAGGTGAATTGGCCATGCTAAATTGCCCGTAGTGTTAGGTGAAGGGGTCAATGTAGGGGAATGGGTCTGGGTGGTTTGCTCTTCAGAGGGTCGGTGTGGACTTGTTGGGCTGAAGGACCTGCTTTCACACTGTAAGTAATCTAATCTAATCTAAAAGGGGCAAATTGGGTTAAGGAGATTTTAAAGCATTTTTTACAAATACATGAAGGACAAAAGGATAAGTAGGGAGTGAATAGTGCCCTTCAAAGATCAGCAAGGTGGCTTTTGTGTGAAGCTGCAGGAGATGGGGCAGATACGAAATGAGTATTTTGCATCAGTGTTTCATGTGGAGAAGGATATGGAAGTTGTAGAATGTGGGGAAATAAATGGTGACATCTTGAAAAATGTCCTTACTACAGAGGAGGAAGAGCTAGATGTCTTCAAACACATAAAGGTGGATAAATCCCCAGGACCTGATCAGGTGTATCCTAGAATTCTGTGGGAAGCTAGGGAAGTGATTGCTGGGCCCCTTGCTGAGATATTTGTGTCATCGATAGTCCAGGTGAGGTGCCAAAAGACTGAAGGTTGGCTAAGGTGGTACCATTATTTAAGAATGTTGGTAAGGACAAGCCAGAGAACTATAGACCAGTGAGCCTGACATCGGTGGTGGGCAAGTTGTTGGAGGGAATCCTGAGGGACAGGATGTACATGTATTTGGAAAGGCAAGGACTGATTAGGGATAGTCGTAATGGCTTTGTGCATGGGAAATCATGTCTCACAAACTTGATTAAGTTCTTTTGAAGTAAAAAAGAGGATTGATGAGGGCAGAGCGGTAGATGTGATCTATATGGACTTCGCTAAGGTGTTCGACAAGATTAGATCTCATGGGATACAGAACTGGCTCAAAGGTAGAAGACAGATTGCAGGTGGAGGGTTGTTTTTCGAACTGGAGGCCTGTGACCAGTAGAGTGTCACAAGGCTTGGTACTAGGTCCACTAGCTTTCATAGTTTATATAAATGATTCGGATGCGAGCAAAAGAGGTATAGTTAGTAAGTTTAGCAGAAGTCACCAAAATTGGAGGTCAAGTGGACAGCGAAGAAGGTTACCTCAGATTACAGTGGGATCTTGTACTGTAGGGCGAGGCTGAATAGGCTGGGGCTGTTTCCTTGAAACATTGAAGGCTGAGGACTGACCTCTGAGAGATTTTTAAAACCATGAGGGGCATGGATAGGATAAATAGAGGGCATAGTTTAGGGTGAGAGGGGACAGATATGAAAGGGACCTAAGGGGCAACTTGTTCACGCAGAGGGTGTTTTGTGTATGGAATGAGCTGCTAGAAGAAGTTGTGGAGGCCGATACAATTGCATCATTTAAAAGGCATCTGGATGGATATATGAATAGCAAGGGCTTAGAGGGATATGGGCCAGGTGCTGGCAAATGGGACTAGATTAAGTCGGGTATCTGGTCAGCATGGGCAAGTTGGAACGAAGCGTCTGTTTCTATGATGTACATCTCCGTGACTCTGTGCTGAGTATTTCCAGCAATATTTTTATTTTGGAAGTTTGCTACTGTAGTATTTTGCCTTTATTAACCTGTTCAAAAGCTTTGTTTGACCAAGCATGAAAATGGAATGGGTGACTGAACACACAAGCACACACTTGAATCTGTAAGCAGTAACCTTTTAGTTGAGAATGCACTTTTACTTGTGCTTTGACTTTAGAGGAGGTTTCTCCACAGTTGTTTCTTTAAAAAAAATTGTTCATTCGTGCAGGTGTTGGGGTGGAGGTTGTGAGCTAATGTTTTTTTACTAACGTATCTTATTTTTTCCAGCCAAATTGAAGAAAGTGAAGAAGAGGAAGAAGCGTGAGGAGGAACACTCGTCTGGAGAATCCCCACGAAGAACTGAGATGAAAATATTTGCCAAGTTCTCCCATGATGCTCCTCCTCTCGGTTCAAAGAAAAAGCACTTGAACTTAGAGCAGTTGAATGCACGGCGACGCAAGGTCTGGCTCAGTATTGCCAAGAAGGAGGTTCCCAAGGTGAGTACTTAAAATCGTTCCACAGAAAGCTGATTAAACAGGAAGGTTCTGGTGCTGTTCTACAGACCTATTGGAGTGGTGATTTAGATTAGATTTCCTACAGTGTGGAAACAGGCCATTTGGCCCAACAAGTCCACACTGACCCTCTGAAAAATAACCCACCCAGACACATTCTCTTACATTTACCGGTGATTAATGCACCGAACACTATAGACAATTTAGCATGGTCAATTCACCTGGCCTGCACATCTTTGGATTGTGGGAGGAAACCGGACCACCCGTAGGAAACCCACATGGCCAGTGAGAATGTGCAAACTCGACACAGACACTCGCCCAACACAGGAATCGAACCTGTGTCCCTGGCACTGTGAGGCAGCAGTGCTAAACACTGAGCCACTATGTCGTTCTAAGAAGCAGGTGGTTTCCTGCTTGTTTCCACCAGCCTACTCCTTCTGCAGCAAGACCTGGTGCTGCACAATCAGGAAATGAGCACCTTTTCTGATAGCTGTCACTGCAGACTAGGATACTTCTGTAGTTCTGGTTTTCATTATTTGTTGAGCATGGATGGCAGAGTGGAGCGTGCAAGCAATTGCATTAAGCAAGCATGGAGATCATAGAATCCCTTCAGTAAAAAGCAGGCTATTAGGTCCATCAGGTCCACACTGATGCTTCACAGAGAATCTCACCCAGACTGATCGCCCTTACCCTATTTCCGTAATACCGCATTTCCAGTGGCTAACCCACACGTCCCTGGAGAAGTTGGATTGGTTGGGAGATGTGGTATGGATTAGGGTGGAGTTTAGCTTTGATTTGCAGCACATGATTGCCATTAACATTTAGTGAGGTATTGAAATAGAAACAAAGCAAACGGCTTAGACTTGAAAACAGAACCAAAGTGAAAATTGAGAAGGCGGAGCAGCAGTCGCTTGCGTGTCCCCTCAACACATCCCAATTGTATAGTATGTGTTGGATCCATAATATTTTTGAATTCTTCCATGTCCAGTATGCATTGGTCATTGCACTTGAAAATTTGATGTGAGCTGCTTTCTTGGAGCAGTGTCATCCCAATTTCTGCTAGGGTGTTTTTGGGACATGAGTTTCAAGATTTTAACCCAGTGGTGGTGAAGGAATGATGTGGTCAGGATAGTGGGGCTTGGAGGGGAAATTGAGGGTGGCAGTATTTTTCTGTCACTGGTGGTGGATAGGCAATGGCCGACATTTAAAGAACACATATGGCTAACAGGGGAAATTAGTGATAGTATTAAATACAAGGAAGAGGCATAAAAATTAGACAAACAAGCAACAGATCTGAGAATTGGAAACAGTTTAGATTCCAGCAAAGGGAGACAAATAGACTGATTTTAAGAGGGGGAAAATAGAATATAGAGAAGCTTGCAGGGTAAGTGCAGACCAATTATAAAAGCTGCTGTGATTATGCAGAAGGTAAAAGTTTGTACAGGACTTGTATTCAACTTCACTATCAGGATTGAGAATTTACAATGGGAAGTGAAGAGGTAGCAAACCAATTAAACGCATACTTCAGTTCTGCCTTCATAAGGGAGGCAAATAATGTATTGAAAATGTGGGAACAGTGTCTGATGTGAAGAAGGAATTGGAAAAAATTTACATGAGGAGGGATTTGGCATTGGGGGAACCTAACATAAGGTCAGAAGTGGCAACGTTCAGCATGGTTGCCATTCCTTCACTCTTGTCAGGTCAGAATCCTGGAGCTTCTAATCTAAAACACTGCAGGTGTTGTAACACCAGATGGATTGCAATAGTTCAGTAAGATGGCTCACCATCACTTTCTCAAGGAAAGTTTGGGCTGGTCTTGCCAACAACGCTGTCATCCCATGGAAGAAAACATAATTTTTTTGAGGACACCCTTTATGGTTACATTGAGTCCGGTGTGGAGAGAGCTTTAACAACAGCTGACCAGAAATTGCAGAAATGAAACAAAGTTTGTGATAACTGCATGGAAATAATGACAAAATGAAACAAATGCCCTCTTGCAGTGGTAGTGTCCCTGTCCCTAGACCAGGAGGCCTGGGTTCAAGTCCCACCTGCTCCAGAGTCGTGTAATAACATTTCTCAGCAGTTAATTAGAAAAATAGGTATATCCTTAACAATTTTAGACTCTCTATGGATTCGGCAGATAAGAGGTAGAAGAAAAAAACAAAGCACTGAGCCTTTTTAGGGAGGAGAACTCTTGATTAATTGTTCATTTGGTGTGTAAGTGTAATATGATTGTCTGAAAAGCCTCTTTGTACTGTAACCATTGGTGAATGTCATCGAGGATGAGTTTGCAGTTGGGGATTTTGGTCCAATTTACTCTGGTCTGGTCTTGAGTAATATGCTGTGTTCATATTTTGTACTGAGGAGTGACTGGTATGTACTTTCCTTGCAGGTCTACAAACAAAAGTCCTCTGCTCGGAACATGATCCTCACCAACACCAAGAAGGTAGGACTAACCTGCATTGAGAGATTTCAAATTGGAGATAAATTAATGGGCTGTACAAATAAGTCACTAGGAACAGTGGGAGCATTTCAGTGTAAATAAGAATTCAATCAGCAGTCCAAACTGGGTTCAGTGCGCTGAACTGTCTTTATGGTGTTATATTGTTAAAGGATTTTGAGATATCAAAGAGTTTTGGGGTGGCACAGTGGCTCTGGTTAGCGTTGCTGGGTTCAATTCCTGCCTCTGGCAGTGGTCTGTGTGGAGTTTGCACATTCTCCCCGTGTCTGCATGGGTTTCCTCCCACAGTCTAAAGATGTCAGGTTAAGTGAATTGGCCATTCTAAATTGCCCGTAATGTTCGGTCCATTCGTCAGGGTGAATGTAGGGGAATGGGTCTGGGTGGATTGCTCTTCGGAGGGTCGGTCTGGACTTGTTGGGCTGAAGGGCCTGTTTCCACGCTGTCGTGAATCTCATCTAATCTAATCTCATCAGTATTAACTTGAACTGACATGAATAGTTTCAGCTGAAGGTATACACAGTGTTAGTTCAGCCATATTTGAATCAATTTCAGTGACTGAAGATTGAGCAGCTTGTAGTGATGCACATAGTAAATGGTGGCTCACTATATCATGCTACAATTTGAACTATTCACATGTCTTCTATTGTTGTCTCACCCCAGCTGGCTCACCAGTGTATGCGAGAGGTGCGGAGGGCTGCTATCCAGGCACAGAAAAACTGTAAAGAAACGCTGCCTCGAGCCCGGAGGCTAACCAAAGAAATGCTTTTATACTGGAAAAAATATGACAAAGTAGAGAAGGAACATCGAAAGCGAGCAGAAAAGGAGGCTCTGGAACAGCGAAAACTTGATGAAGAGATGCGTGAGGTTAGAGAGATCTTGAACGCTTTTGTTTTAAACTGGCTGTTAGAAGCTAATGGAGCAATTGTCAGAGGACACATTTCTGAAATAAATAGATCCTTTGTGCAGTTTCTGGCCAGTCAGGTCAGAGATCACTGCTTTTAATCAATCCGACACCAAAGATAAGAACCAGTAGCCTGGAACCCCCTTTCAAATAATACTAAGGTCAGAATAGTTAAAGAAAGAAAAGATAGCATAAAACTGGCTTGTGTTACCTTGAATTTTTAGGGGTGGGTGGTCGTCTCATTGTATGGATATAGTGTTTGTATGGACATAGTGGAATACTTGTTGGTCATTGAATCTCCATTTAATTAAATCTTGGCTTCAATTTTCTTGCTGTTTTTGGATCTCTTAGTTGCTGAACAAAAATTTTGTCAGTCTTTTGGAGAGCGTGTACCTACCTGAAGAATTGCTTCCTGACATGCCTGACTCCATTGCTCTAATTTCAAGGCTTTGCTTTTTATTCTGGATAATAAAAATAGTTTGTAATCCTATCAAATATGATTTGTGCGTTCTAGCTTCAATCTAATCCTTTTGAGTACGAGTATTATTGAGTACGAGTAAATCTGCACAAACCCTTTTCCAAGGCCAGTAAAGCCTTCCTCCAATGTATTGCCCAAAATTGATACTCCACATCTGGTCTGATCTGAGATTTGTACAAGTGATTTTATTTGCTGAAGCATGAATGGAATTTTTTTATGAGCCCCTACTCTTCATATCCCACAATCCAGTCTTTTTCAGTGCTCTAAATACAATGGAGAATGTTTATTTGCTCCTGCTATCGAAGTGAGAAAAGTACACCTTCAAAATTACAAGCCTGTCTGTTAACGTAGATTGTAAGGATGTTGTTTGTGGATATTAGATGGAACATGGTTAATGACCAATTAGAGTTCTGTGGATTCCCTCCAATATTACTGACGTGATGGAACTCTTCAAATGCATTGTGCTGTTGGATAGTGGCAATATGAATCAAAAAGATTAGGTTGAAAGATTCAGTGTAACATTTCCAAATTCACAATGGCACAGAGCTATGTCACATTGAGTGTTGTGTGGAAGATAAAAGATGATTAAAGTGGATTTGAAGAGGCGAAGTACAATGTCTAGAAATGTCACGTTGTCAACTTTGGACAAGCAGTAAAGTGAGTTCCTTAAATGGTGTGACACTTGAAGTGTTGAATATCAGAGGGATTCTGGAGTCCTTGTTCATGTGTCACTGAAAGTTTACTGCAGGTATAGCAAGAAATTAAAGTAAATGCTATTGGCTTTTATTAGAGGACTTTAAGCAATTATATCAAGCCTTGGGGAGACTATACCTGGAGTATCACATGTAGTTCAGTTACCTTGCCCAAGAAAAAATGTACTTGTCACCAACCTGTTTGCTATGATGAACAGATGAGGGAAGTGTAGATAGTCATACAGGTTACCTTTAAAAATGTTCCAAACATTCCTCCTTTCACCTGATACTGTAACTGCGAGCTCTTGGAAGACATCTTCTCTGCTTTCTGGTCTCTGTCAGAAAACTTTTAAAACCTGCTTTCGTTGACCCATAGGCAAAGAGACAGCAGCGGAAATTGAATTTCCTAATCACGCAAACAGAGCTGTATGCACACTTCATGAGTCGGAAGCGAGCTTCTGGGAATGATGCCTTGCAGGAGGAAATATTGATGAAGCTGGATGACAGTGTGATCTTCAGACAGATTGACATTGGAGGAGGTGTGATGGTTAATGTCAGTCAAGAGGATTATGGTAAGAAAGATGGAAGTGTGTGCACTTGATTCTGGAAAGTCTGTAAGCCCATCCTCTTTTAAGACTTGTGTTGATGTTGACTAACACACAGACCTCTGTGCTGCTCTGTGACAATGGTGCTTTTGAGCCTTTTATTTCCACTTCAGTGGCCAAACAGAAGCTTGAGTAAACCTCACTTCCTTAACTGAAACACCTGCATTTCTTTTTAGAATATTGAACATTTACAGGCAGAGCAGGCCCTTCAGCCCTAGATGTTGCACCTATATTGAACAAAGAAAATTTATAGCCCAGGAACAGGCCCTTCGGCCCTTCAAGCCTGAGCCGATCTAAATCTACTGTCTAAACTTGTCACCCAATTCCTAAGCATCTGTATCCCTCTGCTCCCCACCTACTCATGCATCTGTCCAGATGCATCTTAAATGAATCTACCGTGCCTGCCTCTACCACCAACGTGTTCCAGATGCCCACCACTCTGTGTGAAGTACTTGCCGCGTGTATCCCCCTTAAATTTTCCACATCTCACCTTGAATGCGTGACCTCGTTATTGAATCCTTCACCCTGGGGGAAAGCTTGTCTCTATTTTGTAAACCTCACTCAGGTCCCCCTCAATCTCCTTTTTCCAAATGAAAACAAACCTAACCTACTCAACCTCTCTTCATAGCTAGTGCCTTCCATACCAGGTAACATCCTCATAAACCTTCTCTGCATCCTCTCCAAAGCATCTACATCCTTTTGGTAATGTGGCAACCAGTATTCTAAATGCAGCCGAGCCAACGTCTTGTATAATTTTAACATTACTTGCCAGTTCTTATACTCCATACCCCCTCCAATGAAGGCAAGCATACAAATGCCTCCTTGACCACTCTATCCACCTGTGCAGCAACCTTCAGGGTACAATGAACTGCACTCCGAGATCTCTTTGTCCATCAACTTTTCCCAAGGCTCTTCCATTTATTGTATAATTTGCTCTAGAATTAGTCTTGCCTAAATATATCACCTCACATTTGTCTGGATTGCAATTCTCTGCCCAACTCTCCAGTCAATCTATATCCTCCTGTATTCTTTGACAGTCTCCTCTGCTTTTTGCTACTCCTCCAATCTTTGTGTCATCTGCAAACTTACTGATCATAGCAACAGTACCCTCTTCTAGATCATTTATGGATATCACAAACAACACCACTGGGTCACCTTTCTCCATTTCGAGAAACTCCGTTCAACTACTGTCTCCTGTTGCTCAACCAGTTCTTTATTCACCTAGTTAGAACACCCTGTGCATCATGTGACTTCACTTTCTCTTAGTATACCATGGAGAACCTTATCAACCACCTTACTAAAGTCCATGTATATGACATCAACAGCCTTTCCTTCATCTATCAACTTGCTTACTTCCTCGAAGAACTCTCTCAAGTTGGTAAGGCACGCTCTTCTCCCGCACAAAACCATGTTGCCTATCACTGATAAGCCCATTCTTTCCTTTTATATAAATCCTTCCGTACCCCCTCTAGCAACTTTCCCACCACCGACGTCAGGCTCATTGGCCTGTAGTTACCCAGAATATCCATACTACCCTTGTACAGGGGAACAAAATGACCAACCTTCCAGTCCTCCGGCACCTCACCTATATTTAAGGATGCCACAAAGATATCTGTTAGGGCCCCAGCTTTTTCCTTTCTCGGTGCCCTCAGCAATCTCTGAAACATTCCATCCAGTCCTGGGGATTTGTCCACCTTAACCTCTCGCCTACCCAACACATCTTCCCGATTTTTGTCAACGTGATCCAGACTTCTATCTCTATCTCTAATCTCAAGATTCATAATGTTTCTCTCTTCAGTGAACACTGATGCAAAGTAATCATTGAGAATCTCACCCATTCACTTAGGTTCGACACACAGCCTTCCTTTGTTATCCTTTAGTGGACCAATCCTTTCTCTAGTTACCCACTTGCTTTTTATGTAAGAATAAAATGCTTTGGGATTCTCCTTAATTCTGCTAGCTACAGCTATTTCATGACCCCTTTTAGCTCACTTAACTCCTCATTTAAGACTTCTCCTACTCTTCCGATATTCCTCCAGGCCCTGTTCTGTTCTTAGCTGCTTCCCTTTTCCTCTTGGCTTGTCGTACAATTTTTCCTGTCATCCATGGTCCACTAATCTTGCCCTTCGTCTTCAGCAGGACATGCCTATCCTGCACTATCTTTGAAAGCCTCCGACATATCAAATGTGGACTTCCCTTCAAATACCTGTGTCCAATTCACTTTTCCAAGCTCCTGCCTAATTTTGATATAATTGACCTTGGCCCAGTTTAGTACTCTTCCCTTGGGACCACTCATCTTTATCTAAGAGGATTCTGAAACTGACAGAATTGTGGTCACTGCTCCCAAAGAAATCCCTCATTGCAACTTCTACCACCTGTCCTGGCTCGTTCCCCAGTACCACGTCCAATATGGCCCCTTCCCTCATCAGACTATTGACATACTGCTCTAGAAAGCTGTCCTAGATGCTTCTTACAAATTCTACCCCATCCAGACCTATGAAACTAAGTGTACCCCAGTCAATGTTGGGAAAATTAAAATCTCCCATCACTTCTACCCTATTGCTTCTACATCTTTCCATAGTCTGTTTACCTAATTGTTCTTCTACCTCAGGCTCACTGTTGGGAGGCCTGTAAATACAGCCCCAACAATGTTAACTGCTCCCTTCGGATTTCTCAGCTCCACCCATAATGCCACACTACCCAAGACCTCCATAGTGCTTTCCTTTAGCACAGCCATGATACCATCCATGACCTGCAATTGAACTCTTCTCCCCCACCTTTTACTTCCCTCCCTGTCCTGCCTGAATTGTCTATATCCTGGATCATTTAGTTGCCAATCATGTCCTTCCTTCTACCAAGTCTCTGTGATTGCAATAACATCATACTCCCAGGCACCAATCCAAGCCCTAAGTTCATCTGCCTTAAACACTATACTCCTTGCATTAAAGTAGGTGCATTTCAGGCCACCAGTTCTTTTGTGTTCATCTCCTCGCTGCCTACTTGTTTTCTCTTCTGGTTCACAGCCCCCTGCCACATTAGTTTAAAACCTCCCCAACAGCAGTAGCAAAAACTCCCCCAAGGACATTGGTTCCAGTCTGGTTCAGATGTAGACCGTCCATTTTGTGATACTCCCAACTTCCCCAGAACTGGTCCCAATGTCCTACAAATCTGAACCCCTCCCTCCTACATCATCCCTCAAGCCACGTGTTCATCTGCCTATTTTTTCACGTCTACCTTGGCTAGCACGTGGCACTGGTATTAATCCTGAGATCACTACCTTTTGTGGTCCTCCTCTTTAACTTCTCTCCTAGCTCCCTGAATTCTTCTTTCAGGACCTCATCTTGTTTTTTACTTTTATGCACCAAGACAACTGGCTGTTCATCCTCCCCTTTTTCAAATGCTCTGCAGCCAATCGGTGACATCCCTGACTTGGGCACCTGGGAGGCAACATACCATCTGGGAATCCCGTTTTTCGGCCACCGAACCACCTACCTTACTCCCCTTACAGTAAATCCCCTATGACTATGGCCCTACGAGTTGTCTTCCCACTCTTCTGAACAGCAGTGCCTGCCATGATCTTGACAACTGCTGCCTTCTGCTGGTGAGCCATCTCCCCCAATAGTATCCAAAACGGTATACTTGTTTTGGAGGGAGATGACCGCAGGAGACACCTGCACTGCCTTCCTACTCTTTCACTGCATTTGGTCATCCATTCACTGTCTCCCTCAGCAATTCTAACCTGCGGTGTGACCAGTTCACTAAACATGCTATCCACAACCACCTCAGCATTGCAGATGCTCCACAGTGAGTCTATCCGCAGCTCCCGAGCCATCATGTGGTCAAACAAGAGCTGGAGCTGGACGCGCTTCTTGCAAGTGTAACAGTCAGGAACGTCAGCCGCATTCCTAAGCTCCCACATTAAGCAAGAGTCACGTACCATGTGTCTGAGGTCCCCTGCCATTGTAAGCTTAGCTTTATATGAACTAACTAAAACCAGACAATGCAGTTAAATATGAAAAAGAAAGATAAAGAAAAAAATAAAAGCCTTACCTCAGAGTCTTTTTCTTCCAGTTAGAGGAGGGGGACGGGAGGGAGATGCAACATGTGTAGTATCTCTGCTTTAGCCACTGCCCAAATATAAATTAAACCCTTACCTTCCTGGCAGCCCTTGCTTAGTCCCCCTTCTCTACTCGCTGCTCTGTAAAAATGGAACCATTCTAAAGCCTGTCTATCCCACACTTCCATTTCATCCATGCGTTTTTCCAGTGACCATTTAAATGCCCTTAAAGTTAGTGATTCTTCTACTGTTGCAAGTAGGGCATTCCACATTCCTGCTACTGAGTAAAGAAACTACTTCTGACATGTGTCCTATATCTATCAACCCTCAATTTAAAGCTGTCTTCTCGTGCTAACCATCGTTATCTGAGGAAATAGGCTATAATTGTCCAGCCTATCAAACACTCTTATCGTTTATGTCCCAATTAAATCACCTCTTAACCTTCTCTGTAATGAAAGAATCCTCAAGTCCCTCAGCCTTTCATCATAAGACCTTCCCTCCATATCAGGCAACTTCCTAGTAAATCGCCTCTGAATCCTTTGCAAAGCTTCAACATCCTTCATATAATGCGAGCACCAGAACTGTACACAATACCCCAAGTGCGGCCACACAAGAATTTTGTACAGCTGCAGCTCTGAAACTCCGAAACTCTGTCCCTCCACCACTATAAACTAATACACCATCTGCTGCTTTATCAACCCTATCAGCCTGAGTGGCAACTTTCAGGGATCTATGAACATGAACACAGAGATCTGTCTGTTCATCTACACTGCTGAGAATCTTAGCATTAGCCCAGTACCCTATTCCTTTTACTCCTTCCAAAGTGAATCACTTCATGCTTTTCCGCATTAAGCTTCATTTAGAGTCATAGAGATGTACAAGTATGGAAACAGACCCTTTGGTCCAACCCGTCCATGCCAACCAGATATCCCAACCCAATCTAGTCCCACCTGCCAGAGCCTGGCGCATATCCCTCCAAACCCTTCCTATTCATTTACCCATCCAGATCCTTTTTAAATGTTGGAATTGTACTAGCCTCCACTACTTCCTCTGGCAGCTCATTCCATACATGCACTACCCTCTGTGTGAAAACATTGCCCCATAGGTCTCTTTTATATTTTTGCCATCTCACCCTAAAGCTATGCCTTATGATTCTGGACTCCCCCCACCCCAGGGAGAAGACTTTGTCTATTTATCCTATCCATGCCCTTCTTGATTTTATAAACCTCTATAAGGTCACCCCTCAACCTCCGCTCCAGGGAAGATAGCCCCAGTCTGTTCAACCTCTCTCAATAACTCAAATCCTCCCACCCTGGCGACATCCTTATAAATCTTTTCTGAACTCTTTCAAGTTTCACAATATCCTTCTAATAGGAAGGAGACCAGAATTGCACGCAATATTCCAACAGTGGCCAAACCAATGTCCTGTACAGCAGCAACATGACCTCCCAACTCCTCTACTCAATACTTTGACCAATAAAGGAAAAATACCAAACACCTTCCTGACTATCGTACCTACCTGTGAGTCTGCTTTCAAGGAGCTATGAACCTGCACTCGAAGGTCTTTGTTCAGCAAATGATGAAAAGCAGTGGACCCAGCACTGGTCCTTATGGCACTCCACTGGTCACCGACCTCCAGTCTGAAAAACAACTCTACACCACCACCCTCTGTCTTCTATCTTTGAGTCAGTTCTGTATCCAAATGGCTAATTCTCCCTGTATTCCATGAGAATTAACCTTGCAAACCAGTCTCCCAAGGGCTGATACCCCTGAGCCCAGCTCTACAGCTTATCTATGCCCCTCTGTAATCTGCAACATCATATGGTACTATCCACAACTCCATCAACCTTGGGGTCATCCACAAATTTACTAACCCAGCCTTCCATCCCCTCATCCAGGTCATTTCTAAAAAATGATAAACAGCAGTGGCCCAAAACAGATCCTTTTATTCTTGATATTGTTGTTTTCTGTCTCAGATAATCCTTTGTTGTGGATGCGTTCCCTTAATTTTCATCGTGAGCCTCCAATATTGTGCTTAAACAGCTACAACCATAACTTGTTTAGCAAGCAGTAGTCCAGTAGTTCTGACTGGCAGTTTCTGGTTTAATGAAATATGTGGAGATCTTCACGAAAATGTCTCCTTACAGAATTCTGCTCCCAAAGAAAGATTCTGGAGAAAAGACCATATTCGCTAATAATTCCTGGGGATAAGATTCTTAATGACCTACCTTGAGCATACTTGGTTTCTCAGTGATTGTGATTCGAGAAAAAGTGGGCTTTGTCGTGCATGCAGCACACCAGTCCTTTATAGCCTGGTCCTTCAAGTAGATTATATTCCAGAGAGTTCAGTGAAATATGTAAAATTTATAAGATGGCTTGACAAACTAGATACCTGGAAAGCGATCTCATATGGAACGAAAAGTTGGTGGCGAACTAATGAGAGATAAAATGAGGACAGTTGTGAGAGATGATCAAGGTTCTGATGTAGACTGTTTGGTCAAGATAAGTAACAGCAAAGGCAATAAGATATTGGGATGGATGATGTATGGATTCCCCTCACACCAAAAATAAAAACAAAGCAGTAGCCATACTGGAGGAAAGGGTATGAATCAATAAATAGGACCATGTTTAAAAATAAAACAATAATCTCCAAGATAGTTGGATGAGTCAAGTTGGAAAAGGTAGCTGTGGTAATGAATTCATTGAGGCTATTTGGGATAATTTCCTAGATGAATAAGTTATTGAGCCAACCAGACTATCTTGAATGATTCATAATGAAGCAGGTATAATAAATGACCTCTGAGTAAAAGATGCCCTAGGTAGCAACATTCATAACATCGTAGAATTTAACATTCAATTTGACAGTGAGAAACTTATCGGAGGAGAAAGTGAGGGCTGGAGATCAGAGCTGAAAATGTGTTGCTGGAAAAGCACAGCAGGTCAGGCAGCATCCAAGGAACAGGAGAATCGACATTTCGGGCATAAGCCCTTCTTCAGGATTCCTGAAGAAGGGCTTATGCCCGAAACGCGATTCTCCTGTTCCTTGGATGCTGCCTGACCTGCTGTGCTTTTCCAGCAACACATTTTCAGCTCAGTGAGAAACATATGTTGGAATAACTGTTTAACTTTTAAGGGAATTGCAATGAAATGAAGGTAGAGTTAGCTAAAGCAGACTGGGCAGATAGATGAGCAGGGAAGACATAGGCAAGCAGTGGCAGACATTTTAAAGAGGTAATTCATGACCGAACAAAGTGCATCCTAATAAGGAAAAAAGATTGAGAGGGATGAAACAACCGCAGCTAATCAAGGGAGTTAAGAAGAATATTAAATTAAAAGGAAAAATATATATGGAGGTAAAAGTCAGTGATAGCCCTGAATTCTGGGATAAATAAAGAACTCAACAGGGGAGGTCTAAAAAGGTAATGAAATGAGAAAATAAGCTACGTGGACAAACTAGCGAGGAATATGAAAAGTGGCAATTAGAGCTTCATTAAATACACAAAAATGGAGGTGGAGTACTGAAGTGATCGTCGGCCTCATAGAAAATTAACCTGGGAGATGGTTGTGGTGAATAACAAAATGGCACTGGAGTTAAGCAGACATTTTACATCCGTTTTTACGCAGAGGATACTTTGAACATGCTATTAATACTAAAGAATATGGAGAGGCATTCAGCACTTAGGCTATCTCATACTATGACTTTAGTCAATGAGGCTAAAGGCAGGTGCGCTTCTTAAACATGATGGCTTCCACCCTAGGATCTTAAAATAAGTAGCTACAGGGAAAAGTGTAAGAATTGGTTGTAATTTTCCAAAAATCCTTGGATTCTGCAGAAATACTGAAAAACTGTCAATTTGGCATCCCTACTAAAAAGGCAGAAATCTGCTTATGATTGGCCAATTAAACTAACATCTATTGTCGGGGGGAATCACTTAGGAGGTAATAGCACAGTGGGAAATTCATAATCTAATCGAGCAGAATCAACATGACTTCATTAAAGGAAAATTGTATCGATTAATTTACTTGCCTTTTGAGGAACTCTCAACTGGTGGATAGAGAGAAACCAGTAGATTGTATTTGGACTTGCTGAAGGTGTTTATCAAGGTACCACAAAACGTTAAGTCATAATGTAAGAGCTCATGTTACATGGTTAGAGGTATGGTTAGAGAATTGGCTAGTGAGCAATGTGATTGAATGAAAATGCAGGATGCAAACAATTTAGAGAGAGATTGATAGGTTAGATAAACAGGCAAAAATTTGACAAATGGAGTATAATGTGGAAAATATGAAGTTACTCAGTTTGGATGGAGAAGAACAGGATGTTTTTTTTAAATGGAGAAAAACTACGACACAAGGCCTTGGATACTTGTGCACGAAGAAAGCAGGCGCAAAATGGAATATTGGCTCTCCTTTCAAGAGGGCTGGAGTATGATTGTAGGGAAGTCTTCCTGCAACTGTACAAAGTGTTAGTGAGATCACATCTGGAGTACTGTATTATTTCATTAGAGACAGTTCAAAGATGGTTCTCTAGGATGATGCTGCTATGGAGAGATTGTCTTATGAGCAAAGGTTAAACAGTTTGGGGCTCTGCTCACTGGAATTTAGAAGAATGAGAGAGGATCTCTTTGACACATGGGATTCTTATTGGGATTGACAGGGTGAATACTCAGAACATGTTTTCCCTCACGAGAGAGCCTAGGATAGGAGGACATTGCCTAAGAATAAAGGAGTGCCAATGTAAGACTGAGATGAATAATTTCTTCTCTGAAGGTTGTCTCTTTGGAGCTCCTTGCTCCAGAGAGCTGTGGGGGAAGAGTCTTTGTGTATATTTTAAAGCTGAGATGGATTCTTGATCAGTCAGAGAATCCAGGGCTTTTGGGGAAGTGCAGCAATGTCATCAGCTGTGATCCTGTTGAACGGTTGTGCAGGCTGAGGAGGCATAATGGCTTGCTCCTGTTCCTTATCTTACATAATATGAAAATTTTACGTTTGAATGATGTTTCAGAGTCTGTACCTTTTTTTAATTCCCCTGGTTGAAATTTACCGGTTGAAGCTTTTTTGCTCCATGCTGTTGTTGCCAAGAATTTGCATAAAGAATATTCAGCTGCCCTGTCCCAAATGTCTAGATTAAACAGACAGGAGAGCATCAATCACCAAGCCCTTGGTGCTTTGACTTTGTAATGCACAGAAAACCTAGGCATTCAAATTTTTTAAAGAAACTAGGAGTTTGTAGGGTTGGCAAAGTGACACAAACCTCTTAAAAATCCTCATTGTCGACTGTCCTTGTCAAAGCCTATATGAAGTCCATAAAAGCATGTTTCATACTCGAGCTCCATGGTCAACCATGCAAGTGTTTGCTCTAAACCACAAAGCAGGTAGAAGTGCTTAGGATATAAGGACAAAGTGTAAAACCTGGGATTTGAATTTACACACAGTGTGGTCTTGACAGTAGGCTGTGATTGCACACCTGCCCTAACATCTCCGAAGCACTACATAACACATCCTTTCACACTTAGCAGCAATTAAAAATTGATGCCTAAATATGTTGATGTGATGTGACATGGCAAATTTGCCTTGTTTCACAAAATGCATCCAAAGAAACAAAATAAGAAAACCAGCTGCACCCTGTTCTCAGCACTGAACGTTCATTGCGACTGTTATATAGAAAGTGAATAGATGTTTCAGAACAGTTCACCCAGTGAATCCCTTCAGCCCATCGTGATAGTATGGGCTTTTTTATCAAGCTATGCAATTAATCCCTTTCCGCATAATTTCCTCATGTAATTTTTCTTTGCATTGGAATGTATGCACAATTCTCTTTAAAGGGCAAGGCAGTGACAAAGTAGGTAGTGTTACTGTGCTACTAATCCAGAACACCAGATTAATGTTTCTGGGACACGAGTTTGAAACCCACCATGGTTGATGGTGAAATGTGAACTCAAAAAGAAAATCTGGGATATAAATCTAACCCATAGTCATCCATGTAACCAATCTAGGTTGTCATAACCCATCTGGTTCACTAATTTTCTTGAGGGAAGGAACTGTGCCATTCAGACCTAATCTGGTTTACGTATGACTCTGACTCTGAAAGCTCAGACTGTTAACTGGCTTTTGAAGTGGCCAAGCAAGCCACTCCGTTGTATCTTAAGTACTGTAGCAAATGTGAGGTGAGAACTTTTGCACATGTTCATTTTGAGGTATCCAAGGGGGCATTGAATGATTATTTAAAGAGAAGGGCTAGAAAGTGACACTAAATCTTGATGCTTGTACAGAAATCCAATGCAGACATTCGAGCCAGGCGGCTCCTTTCTGTGTCATAACACATCTTTGAATTTGTGAATGTTGCTAAAGCATCTTTATAAGGACAACTTTTCAAATCACAAAAAAACTTTTTAAACTTTTAGTTCTTTTGCTTTTCTCAGTTCTCTGTATACCCTTTCCAAATGTATCTTTCTATTTCTCTTACGGTTTGACGTGAGTGATGACCCCTAACCAAATTACTTTGGAAGGCATGCAGACTGAGATACTGAGTAAACTATCCCTAGTCATGGTGAATTTCTGGATAGAAGCTTGAACTCTGGAGTTATTCAACCCAAGAATGATCAAAAGCATAGGTGTGGAACGTTTTTCCCTTGATATTCTGTGATCTCTTTTTAAGGGGTTGGTAAACAGTTTGGTCTTTACAGACCCAGATACACAGCTAGTGACCAATATGTAGAAATTACTGATAGCTGACCCTGAAACTAGCTACACCTCAACAGAACTCCTGTAGAATGTTTAGGTTGTAAAAAGAAAAGGCTGTTAGGGAATCTGCCAAATAGGAGATTATCCTTGTGTCGGGAATTGAAGTTGAGAGTATTTTTTTTCTCATTTTCCTGATCCCACAACCTTCTTAATGAGTTATTTGGTCCGTCTCAGTGCAGAGAACACAGTGTAACAGATAAAAATTGTGTTGAAATCTTATTTTGTGTACCTGCATGTATACATGGTCATTAACGGTCTTTTATGCTTTGTGTAGTTTACATTGTTGCCTTTTACCCACAGGTCTTTGCATTTCACCTGTCACAGATGTAGTCTGTGAATAGAGCACTCAAGCTAGACCCTGGGTGCCCTGATGGAGTGTCCCACCCAACTGAGAACTTCTTGTCCGTCAGATACTGAGAGTATTGTTGTGATTATTCCATCATACACAATTTTAGTTTTGGTTGGCAGTTTTTAACATTTTTTATTCTTCATGTCCAAGTTTGTTGCTCTTGTTTTTTTTAAATTGCTTTATGACTGACGTCACACCAGGCCCGAGTGTCCTAAATCTTAAAACATACCAGTCAGATTTTCCTTTAAAATATTGGTCCCTACACTCTGAACATTGGTGACGATTGTTTACTTAGTATGGTAATGCCTTAAGGAATTCTGTTCTCCTCCCTTTGTGCTTTGCCAGCTCAAGCTTGCTTTATAAAATCTCCAATGTTTCTCCTTTTCAGTCATGATTTCAGTTTCCCATTTTCAGTTATATAGTACACAAACAGACCCTTTAGTCCAACTCATCCATGTCAACCAGATATCCTAAATTAATTTAGTCATGCTTGCCAGCTTTAGCCCCATGTCCGCCTGAACTATTCCTGTTCATGTACCCATCCAGATGCCTTTTAAATGTTGGAATTGTGCCAGCCTTCTCCACTTCCCCTGGCAGCTTGTAGCATATATACACCACTCACTGTGTGAAAAAGTTGCCCCTTGGGTCCTATTTAAATTTTCCCTTCTCACTTTATACCTATGCCCTCCAGTTTTGGACTCCCCTATCCTGCGGGTGAAAAACCTTGACTGTTGGCACTGTCCATGCTCTTTGTGATTTTATCAACCTCTCTAAGGTCACCACTCAGCCTACAACATTCTAGAGGGAAAATGCGCCGTGTATTCAACCTTTCCTTATAGCTTAAACCCTCCAATCCTGGCAATATCCTTGTAAATCTTTTCTGAACCCTTTAAAGTTACACACCATTTTTGCTACAGCAGGGAGAGTAGTTTGAACATAGTATTCAAAAAGTGGCCTCACCAATGTCCTGTTCAGCCACAAGATGATATTCCAATATCTGTACTCCGTGCACTGACCAATGAAGGCAAGCATGTCAAATGCGTTCTTTACCATCCATCATTTTGTAATTCTGTTTCTAAGGAACTATGCAGCTGCACCCTTTGGCCTCTTTGGTTGGCAACACTCTCCAAGACCTTACCATTAACTGTAATCATCATGCCCTGATTTGCCTTACCAAAAGCAATGCCTTTCATTTATCCAGATTAAACTCCATCTGCCATTCTTTGGTCTGTTGGCTCATCTGACCACGGTGATATTGTACTCTCAGGTAACCTTCTTTGTTGTCCAATATTTGCTTCATCTGCAGGTTTAGCAACCATACCTCTTCTGTTCCTATCCAAATCATTTAAATAAATAATGAAAAGCAGTGGACCTAGCACCAATCCTTGTGGCACACCACTGGTCACTGCCTCCAATCTGAAAAGCAATCCTCCAGCACCACCCTGTCACCTTCCTTCGAGCCAATTTTGTATCCAGTTGGCTTACTTCACCAGGATTCCATTGATCTAACCTTGCTAACTAGTCTACTCATATGGAATCTTGTTGAATGTCTTGCTGAAGTACTGAGAAAACATTGTCCATGGCTCTGCCTTTAACTATATTTGTCACTTCAAGAAACTTAATCAAGTTAGTGAGACCAGATTCTCAATGCTGACTATTTCTAATCAGTCCTTGCCTTCCCAAATGAACATAAATCCTGTCACTCAGAATTCCCTGTAACAACTTAGCCAGTACTGAAGTGCAGCTCACCATTCTATAATTGCCTGGCATTCTTTGCCACCTTTCTTAAATAATGGCACCATAATAGTCTTATGGCATGTCACCCATGATACAGATATCTCCGCAAAGGGCCTAGCTTTCCTTGCTTTTTACAGATTATAGATGCACTTTATCAGGTCCCAGGGATTTATCCACCTTGATGCATTTTAAGATGTCCAGCACCACCTCTTTTGCAATATGGGCTCCTTTCACGATAGCAGCATTTATATCAAGCTGAAGCCAAGGTTTGGGGATGTGCAAGAAGATAAAATGGTTGGAGGTAGACAAATGTAGACAACCAAAGATGAGGTGGGCAGTCATCTGAGGTAAGAGCGGTTGAGATTGGAGTGGAGCCATTTGAGTTGGGAGAGGGGCAAGTGAATCCAGGGGTGATGAAGATGCTGACTGTGGTGGAATTACTTCTCATAATCTCAAAAGACAACTTGTAAGTTTATTATTGTCCTCTATTTTGTGAAATCTCTCCAACATTGAATTATAGATAGGACATTTAAAGGTCCACGTCTTGGTTCTCTGGTGCTGAGCTTGCAGTAAGGTTCAAGGATGTCGTTGCACATCTTATCTGAATGTCCAGGTCAGTGTTTCTTAACCCTCTACATCTTAGATGTCACCAGGCATTTTGTCGAAATTGTCCCATAGTGGAGCAATCAGTGACCAGGTGATGGCGATTTAAAGTAAGGGGCAGGAGATTTAGAGGGAATGTAAGGAAACAGCTTTTCACCCCAAGGGTGATGGCACCTACAAGCTCCCTGTCTTTCAGGGATACCACTGCAGTACCATCTGTATCCAAATGTCCTAGCTGTCTTCCACTGGCAATTGAGTAGCAAATATATATCTTAATTCTTGGCTTCATGCCTTTTTATTTCATTGTTTATTTTTATAATTCTCCCCCCACCTTGATAGACTTCACATTCAGACAGAGGGATGTACCCCATTGGTTGAGTAGCACTGTTCTCGGTAACTAGCAAGGTGAACTTGGCACTTTTTACCAACCTGAGCCCCAGTGGAGAAATTACCATGTACTCTTATGATTTTATTGTGTGTTACTCTCTGTTTTGCAGATAGTGAATACTATAAAGCACAGGCACTGAAGAATGCAGAGGATGCCTTTCGAGTGCAGCAAGCCAAAGTGAGTGGCTCAGGTTTGCATTATGTTGATGATTGTGTTCCACTCTCCTAGCCCAGTCCCTGGCGTGCATGACATTTTTCATGCTAATGAGTTTTTGTTTTGTTTTGTGCTATAATTTCACCTGATCTGTTTTGAAGCAGTACAGGATATAAATTTGTGCAAGTTCACTGATCAGGAATGAGTTATACAGGTACTTGAAAGTGAACTTCATATGCACTTGGGGCACCAGTTGTTAGCACGAGGCACTTAGTTATTTGTTATAACAGCGAAATGCCACCACCTTTATTCTGCTGCAACCCAAAACATCGTTGCTTCAATTGTAAGAATTCATTCTACTCCCTTATGACATTGACCACAGAATTAGAATATACAAGTTAGTTTACTGTTTTACATTCAAGCAGAGGGTTTGTTTGTGCCTTTTAAATCTGGCTTCTCCAGAACATGGGGTGAGATTGCCTTCACTCACCAGCCAAAGTTATTGTAGCAAATGAGTGACACCCTACCCATTCCAGGAATTAGTTGGTAAACCTTCTGAGAATGTTGGTTTGGCCACAGTTAGAATTATGTATGCAGTTTTGGAATCCACATTATCGGAGGGTTGTGATAGCAGTGGGGAGGGTGCATGGGAGATGTACCAGAATATTGTTTGGGCTGGAAAGTTTCAGTCATGGAGAAAGATGGGATAAAAGAAAGATTGCGGTTGGTTTCTTGGGAACAGAGGAGACTGAGGCAGTATAAAATTTCCCCGTAGTGGAGCGATCAATGACCAGGAGATGATGATTTAAAGTAAGGGGCAGGAGGTTTAAAGGGAATGTCAGGAAATACCTTTTCACCCAGAGGCTGGTGGAAATCTGGAGTTCGCTGGCTGCAAGGGTGGGAGAGGCAGAAACCTGATAACATTTAAGCATTTAGATGTGCTCTTGTGATGCCAAGCCAGGTGAGACTGTGCCATCTGCTGGAAAATGAGATTACAAAAATTAGGTGGTTGATTTTTACTGGCATGGGCGTGAAGGGCCCAAGAACCTTTTCATGTGTTGTAGACCTCTAACTCTGCATCCAATGCATTTGCATACTTGCTTAAATAAGGAGACTGATACTGAGGTGGAGTTTCAAGGAAGGATCGTATTGGACTCCAGACATTAACTGTTTCACTGTCCACAGATACAGCCAGATCTGCTGAATTTCTCCAGCATTTTCTCTGTTCCTCCCACTTGATTACCATTTCAACTACCACCTTGAACGTTCATTCCCTTCATTACCACATGGTGGTAACAGTGTGTGCTATTTACAAGATGCACTGCAGCAACTCTCAAAAGCTCCTTCAACAGCAACTTTAAATAAAGTCATAGAGATGTCCAGCACAGAAACAGGCCCTTCTGTTGAAATATTGTAATTGTACCAGCCTCCACCACTTCCTTTGGCAGCTCATTCCATACATGCACCACCCTCAGTATGAGAAAGTTGCCCCTTAAGTCCCTTTTACATTTTTCCCCTCTCAACCTAAACCTATGCCTATTTGTTCTGGACTCCCCCTTCTTCACCCCCCCCCCCACCCCCCCCCCAACCACACTCCAGGGCAAAGACTCTGTCTATTTATCCTATCCATGACCCTCATGATTTTGTAAACCTCTATAAGGTCACCCCTTCCAGTAAAAACAGCCCCAGCCTGTTCAGCCTCTCCCTTTAGCTCAAATCCTGGCATTATCCTTATAAATCTTTGAACCCTTTCATGTTTCACAACATCTTTCTGATAGGAGGGAGACCACAATTGCACGCATTATTCCAACAGTGGCCTAACCAATGTCCTGTACAGCCGCAACATGACCTCCCAACTCCTCTACTCAATACTCTGACCAATTAAGGAAAGCGTACCAAACGCGGCCTTCAATATCTCACCTACCTGTGACTGCACTTTCACGGAATTATGAACCTGCACTCCAGGGTCTGTTTGTTCAGCCACACTCCCCAGGAACTTAATATTAAATGTATAAGTCCTGCTCTGATTTGCTTTTCGAAAATGCAGCACCTCACGTTTATGTAAATTAAACTTCATCTGCCACTCCTCAGCCCAATGACACATCCGATCATGATCGTTATGTAGTGTGAGGTAACCTGCTTCGCTGTCCACTGCACCTCCAATTTTGGTGTCCTCTGCAAACTATACCTCTTGTGTTCACGTCCGAATTATTTATATAAATGACGAAAAGCAGTGGACCCAGCACTAATCCTTATGGCACACCACTGGTCACAGGCCTCTAATCTGAAAATCAACTCTTCACCACCACTGTCTTCAACCTTTGAGCCAGTCCTGTATCCAAATGGCTAGTTTTCTGTGTATTCTGTGATCTAACCTTGCTAACCAGTCTACTGTGAGGAACCTTGTCATATACCTTACTGAAGTCTATACAGATAATGTCCATAGGTCTGTCCTCATAAAGCTACTTTGTTACTAGTTCAAAAAACTCAATCACATTTGTGAGACATGATTTCCTGTGCACAAAGCCATGTTGACTCTTCTTAATCCCTAATCCTTGTCTTTCCAAATACATGGAAATCCTATGCCTCCGCATAGCTGACAATAACTTGCCCACCAACGATATCAGGCTCACCAGTTTATAATTCACAGGCTTTTCCTTACCATCCTTCCTTAAATAGTGGCATCACGTTAGCCAGCTTCCAGTTTGCCAACACCTCACCTGTGATTACCACAGATAGAAATAGCTCAATAAGGGGACCATCAATCACTTCCCTAGCTTCCCACAGAGTTGTGGGTACATCAGATCAGGTCCTGGGGATTTATCCACTTGTTGGTGTTTTCAGACATCCAGCACCACATCTGTAATATGGGCATTTTTCAAGATATCACCATCTATTTCCCCACATTCTATTTCTTCCATGTCTTTCTCCACAGTAAACACTGCAAAATACTCATTAAGTATCTTCTTCCCACACACCCCCCCCACCCCCACCCCCAAAATCTCCTGCAGTTCCACACAGAGACTGTCTTGCTGATCGTTCAGGGGCCCTGTATGTCCCTAGTTACCTTGTGGAATCCCTTTGGATTCTGCTTAATCCTCAAAAGGTCTACCACCTATGAGGACAAGGCAGCAGATCTATTTAAATGCCACTATCAGGAAGTTCCCCTTCAAGCCACTAGCCATGCTGATTTGGAACTATTTCACTGTTCCTTTGGTGCCACTGGTCCAAAATCCTGGAACTCCTTCCCTCACAGTACTGTGGATGTTTCTATACCTCAAGGATGTCAGCAGATCCAGAAGGCAGCTCTTCTTGGGGCATTTGGGGATGTGCAATAAATGCTGGCCTAGTCAGTAACACCCATACTCTGTGAACAAAGTCAAAGACAAACTCTTTGGCAATTTCATTTTAAACCTTTCTGTAGTCTAAGAGACTACCGTTCACTACTACCTCCTTGCTTTTTGCAAGCCATTTGTACAGCACTTTATCGTGTACCTTTGGAAATATGTAGGCGACCAGTTATAATGCCAAGAAACAAATATTGAAACTTAGTTTAAAAACAGATTAGGTTTTCAGGTGGGAGAAGGCAGAAATAGAGAGGTGGACATGAATAAGAGGAGTTGCAAAAAGTGCACTGAAGTGATAGAGAGACTCGAGGTTGGAGCTATGCAAATTTGGAGTTAAAAGAAGAGCAGAAAGCAAGGAGGGAAATTTTAAGGCAGTGAATAGGTTGGAAGGCAGGTTGGTAGGTGAAGGACTTTAATGTATTGTGGACAGAGAATCAATCTAGGTCTGAGATGGGGATGATATGCAGAAGAGATTCGATGTTGACAGGAATGAGTTGGAGTTTGTAGAGAATGAAAACCCATTGGGAAATGTAAGGATTATGGCTAAAGATGATCCACATCTTGTAATCTGTGTTTGCCTTATTCCAGGGAGGAGGATATTTTCCTGCACTGGTGCCTTGTGTCAAACTGTGTGTCAAGTTGTATTGATACCGCTAATCTTATGGGCAGTGAAACTTTCAGTTGAATCAGCTGATGTTCATATGTCCTTTATTGGAAAATAGCACTTTGGTACAATAAGAGAGGATTAAACTGGCTTTTATGTCTTATGGAAGGGATTTGCTTATGCCATGTTCACTTTGTTGGTTTGTTGTTCTATTCTTGGACTTTCTATGTTAATGAACAGTGTTTGTAACTTAGAAAATTATACCTAGCTGTTGTAATAGATTTTGTTTTTGTTCTATGCTCAACTATGTTAGCTAAGTGTGAGCAAAGATTAGAATGAAAAGCCTCCACTGGCTAAATGAGATTATAACTGAATCTGTGGTGGAAGATGTGGATTCTGAGTTTTTATCTCTCTCTGATACTTTATTGCACCAGCAGGCAGTGTGACAACAGACCACCATTCTAATTCATGTACTGAATATCTTGCTATAGATCGTAGTATCCACAACTATACTAAGTTCAGAATAAGTTGTTCTTAAAACTGCAGTCCTTGATATCACAGTTGACCACCGTTGTATGTACTTTTGCTTTCAGACCAGATTGTTCGATGAGGAAGCAAAGGAGAGCCGCATGGCTGCATTGCGAGCAGCCAATGAGTCGGGGACTGGTTTTGGAGAGAGTTACAGCTTGGCCAACCCTTCCATTCGGGCTGGTGAAGACATTCCTCAGCCTTCCATGTTCAATGGCAAGCTCAAAGCCTACCAGCTGAAAGGCATGAATTGGCTGGCTAACCTTTATGAGCAGGTAAAATCTCTGTGCACATGACTGAGATTCTTCTCTTCAGTATTGGTGCAAGTCTCATTGGCCACACCATTGTGCATGATAGGCTATGTGGCTTGACAGTGGGGAGAAAGAGTCAGTAATTTTGAATGACTAGTATGATGCACTCAAGACCATTTGGTCACTTGCCAGTAGCATTGATCTGAAGAGTTTTCTTTTCATGAAGATAATTCAAAGTAGTTCCCTCATTTCCAAACTCTCAATTTCTCATTGTGTGGCACAGGATTTTAGTAGCTCATTAACCTTAACAGCCAGTTCCAAACTTTTGGGATATCATATCCACATGTACTATTTCATAAGGAGATCTGGCTGCCTTAACTGTGAATACCTGTCTGATGTGAATTCACATGTCTCTCTCCATATGGCTTGATCTTGATTTAAATTTCCTTTGCTTTCAGGGTATCAATGGAATTCTGGCTGATGAAATGGGACTTGGGAAGACAGTACAGAGCATTGCTTTCTTGGCACATTTAGCTGAGGTAAGATTTATGATGTATTTGAGTTTAGAATCACCTCAAACTGCTGCACGTCTTGCTCTGAGCATCAGAGCTTTAGATGACTTTCAGTAGCAATAGTAACTAATTGTAAGGAGCTTCATTTTTGTTTTATCTCTCTTTATTATCCAAGTTAAACATATCTCCCTGCCCCTTTCATCCAGTAGATTACTGTTTGGGAGAAGATTTGTAGCTCGGGTGCTCGTTGTTGTGGTTCTGTTCGCCGGGCTGGGAATTTGTGTTGCAGATGTTTCATCCCCTGTCTAGGTGACATCCTCAGTGTTTGGGAGCCTCCTGTGAAGTGCTTCTGCGATTTTTCACAAAAGCGCTTCACAGGAGGCACTGAGGATGTCACCTAGACAGGGGACGAAACTCTGCAACAAAAATTCCCAGCCCGACTAACAGAACCACAACAACCAGTAGATTACTTGCTGTCATTTGGCATAAATTTCACACCGTTGTCACAAAAATCAGATGTCTAACTAACTGGCTACGGTGTAATAAGGACCAAATGTAAAGTCAAGCTCTCTGCACTGTCATCCTACATTCTCTGTGTAGGCACTGTATAAGCATACTCCCAACACTGATGTCCAACCATTTGGAAACCCTCATGCACAAAAATGTTGAAATGATGTACCGATGGCCATGGCAATAATAGGCTAATCAAAGTCCCTGGTTCACACAGACCTTCAATCACAACCAAATTCCCCTCAATTTCAAATTCAAACTGCCTTACCCTATTCTCTGCAGATTATGTACATGCTAATTCTCAATGCTTGCCTAATCTCTCACCCCAATATATAAACTGATTGAGCAACCTTTTCTGGTTGCGCAGGCTGTAAACGATTAAATAGCCAGAGCTGAGCACAAATCTAAATCAGATTTGTGCATAAACTGGAACTGACCATGGTTGCTTAGGCTAAATTGAAGAGAGAATTTGGCTGTTTGTCTAATACTTCAGTACTGACTTCTTATAACTTTGAACTAAGAACACTCCCTTTCACTCATATTCAGGTACCTGAGGTGAAGGCTGTTGAACCCTTAATGCAAATAAAAGTCTTTTAATGAATCTGATGAACTAACTTAATTTAGTGCACATATATTGACTGACTTGATTCTTATGCAGAGAGAAAATATTTGGGGTCCATTTCTAATCATCTCTCCTGCCTCCACACTAAACAACTGGCATCAGGAATTCTCCAGATTTGTTTCACGATTCAAGGTAATGTAAAGGACTCTGCAGTGCCGGTGTATAAGAAATTAAATTTTGTAATCTTAGAATGTTATAGTCATCCCTATTGCATTTAGAACTCTAAGTTGGAGATGTCTACCTGTCAGTGCTAAAGGAATTTGTGCAGATTCAGCACTTCTGTTATTGTATAGGCTTTCTTTGTAGTCTGAATTCTGACATAGATAATGGATGCATTTTATAGGTTGCATTCCAAATATTACGATTTTGCTTTTATGACAAAGTGGTCAAACAAGACTCTGTAGTTTGTGACTGAGCTCGGCCAGTAATGAGCCAGAACCAGGCTTTGCCAGATGCTGTCAGGACCCATACTCTGGAATGAGGTAAAGGCATTTGCCGAATAGTATCATTGTTAGACAGTTAATCCAGAGACCCAGGTAATGTTCTGGCACCTGGGTTCGATTCCTGCAGGTTATGGAATTTGAATTCAGTAAAAACCTGAAATTAAGAGTCCGATAATTCATTGTTGGCAAAGCTCATCTGGTTCACTAATGTCTTTGAGTGAGGAAAGTTGCCATCCTTACCTGATCTGGCTTCGATGTGACACCAAACTCGCAACAATGCGCCTGACTCTTTGCTGCCTTCTGGATAATTAGGGATAAGCAATAGCGAGTTTTGACAAGATTTGTAGCTCAGGTAGAGACATCAAGGTTTGGCAAGTGACAAGAGTGCAAGTTGCTTGAGAAAGAATATTGAAGACAATATTAAGAAAGGGACATTAGAGGCTTTGCAGAGCATGTGGGATAGACAACATTAAGTTGGATAATCAAGAGTGAGGGGATCAAACGGAAGAGTGGGGTTAGAGTCACTAGGCAGTGACACATACGTGAAAAAATACATCATAAAAGAATGGAAAGCTAGCAGGAAGGCAGTATTAGATTAAATTGGGTATCAGCAGACCAGCATTATGACTACAGGCTGCTGTTGTCCCAAATGACATTAATGGAGTGAGGAAAGTGGAAGTGGACTGGGTGCTTTATGCAGATGTTCAATGCATGATATAGTTTGTTCAGAGAAATATCTGATCGTTCTACCCATCAACATCGGAATTAGCAGAAATTCATCATGATGCCCACCTATAAATCAGTTGCTCTGAGGGAGTACTGTACAGTCAGTCAGAGATCATATCTTCTGCTCAGAATGTTAAACAAAGACTCTGGCCTAACAAAACTGAGTGCCAATTATCCCATGGACCTATTTTGAAGAACAAGTGTTCTGACTATTTTTCATTCATCCAATACTCATTTGAGCATTAATCTCATTGAAAATTTGCTGATTGTACAAAGGCTGCTACATTTCTATGCACTTTCAAAAATAATTAACTAGCTATTGAAGATATTCATGCACCCCCAAGGTCAAGAGGAGCATTATATAGAAGAGAAGCACTTTCTTTGTTGACTTTCCACCAGAGGATATTGGGACCTTTTGCAAAGAGGAAATACATTTGAATCACAAAAAAAAGGACAGCAAAATCACATGCAAGCATAATTTATAAACAAAGCAATTATGTTGGTTTCTTTTGTGAAATCTCATCTGTCTAAAACTGAGTGAGTGAGATTGAGCAAGTCATTTGGAAACCAGTGAACAAGGCTTAAAATCTATGCCTAGCATAGCTTCTACTTTCAGTTGGTCGTTCTATAATTCCTGACTGTGCCACCATGATCTTAAACATAATACTTTAACATTTGTACTATATTTTTTGCACAGGAGCTAACAAATGTGCCCCTTTCTATCAAGGGGACAAAGGATGAGGAAAAACAATGACTGAGTTCAATAACTTTAGGGTCTTGAACACCTTCTTTGTCCTTTTCCCACCTACACATCCGTGCCACTGTCATCAGTTACAATCAGTTCTGAGGAAGGGTCACTGGACCTTTAATATTAAATCTGCTTTCTCTCCAAACCGGAGTTTGTTTTTGTTGAAGAATTAGAGGGTGCCTTCACTTTTTGAATACCAGCAGTCAGATTCCAGATTACTCTCAGCATGCATGCTTACAGACATTTACAATAACGTAGTTAGCAATGCAATACTGCCACCTGGTGCCAGCACTATTCAGAAAACCAGGCATAACAACAGTTACCTCAAGCTCCTGATACGCCTAAACATATAATCTGGTCAAATGATGTACAGTGAACACTATGCACAAACATTTTTTAAAAAGCTTCATTTATAGAATGTGGGCTAGGCCAGTATTTATTGTCTATCCCTTTTAGATGTAGGTTTTGTCAGAGTTGAAAGTTTCATTTCCAGACGTTTCCCTGCCATTGGTTTGTCTGTAAGTTTGTTGTTAAAGGTAAAGTGGGTGGTAAGGCATAGGTCCATTAGCTTGATATTTTCCATACACCAAACACCACTCACTTCATCAACTTTACAAATACCGTGCTAGGACTGTGACAAATACTACATTGGACAAACAGGCAGAAAACTAGCCACCAGCATACATGAACACCAACTAGCCACAAAAAGACATAACCCCCTCTCACTCGTATCCTCACATATGGATGAGAAGGGACAAAACATCCATCCTAGGACAAGCCAAGCAAAGACACGCGCGAGAACTCCTAGAAGCATGGCATTCCAACTGGAACTCTATCAACAAACACATCAAGTTCGACCCCATCTACCACCCCCCTGAGAAAAGGAACAGGAAGTGACCTCACCACAGGAAATGACGTCACAAATCCAAAGAAACCCAGACATATAAACAGAAAGCAGGAATTTTCAGCATTGCTTCGCATGAGGTCCACTGAAGATGTTACCTAGTAAGGTAATGAAACATCTGGAAATTAACCTTTCAGCTCAATGAGAAAACCTACATCTAAATGGGATAAACAATAAAACTGGCCTAGCCCACATTCCATGAATGAAGCTTTTAAAAAATAAAATTGTGCATAGTGTTCACTGTACATCATTTGACCAGATTATATGTTTAGGTGTATCAGGAACTTGAGGTAACTGTTGTTATGCCTGGTTTTCTGAATAGTGCTGGCGCCAGGTGGCAGTATTGCATTGCTAAGTTAAAAGTCACACAACATCAGGTTATAGTCCAACAGGTTTAATTGGAAGCACACTAGCTTTCAGAGTAACGCTCCTTCATCAGGTGATAGTGGAGGGCTCAATCCTAACACAGAATTTATAGCAAAAATTTACAGTGTCATGTAACTGAAGTTATACATTGAAAAATTGATTGTCTGTTAAGCCTTTCATTTGTTACAATACTGTCGTAGTTTCACTTCTTTCATGTGTAAATCACAAAATCTTTATTTTAAAAAGTTGCATTCTCAGGTTAGCTGTTAACAACGGTGATAGCTAGACAATATGTTGAAGGTGTTGGCCCCCTGTGTGCTGTCTATGTCATGATGTTTAGATTGATTCTAATCTAAAAAGAGAGAGAACGGAGTTGTACATGAATGCATGCAGTTTTTAAGTAAAGTACAATGTAACCCTGCAAGTACAAATTCACCTCACAAAATGTGTGTGCATGTGAGTCTTTGTCTGTGTGTCTGTCTGTCTTAGTTGGGGGTTGAGTGTGTGAGAAAGCGTGTGTGTGGTGAGTGCAGAGTGTCTGAAGTCTGTGAGGGGGAGAGTGTGGGACTGTGTGTGAGAGTCTGTGCGCGCATCTGTGTGTCCGCGTGTGTGTGTGTGTGTGTGTGTGTGTGTGTGTGTGTATAGTGCAATGGTGGTCACCTGTAATGTGACATGAACCCAAGGTCCCAGTTGAGACCCTCCCTATGGGTACCGAACTTAGCTATCAGCCTGTGCTCAGCCACTTTTCTCTGCTGCCTGTCCCGAAATCCACCTTGGAGGATGGTCACCCGAAGGTCTGAGGCTCAAGGTCCTGTACCACTGAAGTGTTCCCCAACTGGGAGGGAACACTCCTGTCTGATTGTTGTGCGGTGCCCATTCATCCGTTGTCGTGGCCTTTGCTCGGTTTCCCCAATGTACCATGCCTCCGGACATTCTTGCCTGCAACGTGTAAGATAGACAACGTTGGCTGAGTCACATGAGTACCTGCCATGTACAAGGTGGGAGTTGTCCCCACACGTAATGGTGGTATCTATGTCCACACTCTGACACGTCTTGCAGTGTCTATTGTGACAGGGTTGTATGGAGTTGCCCTGAGAGCCGGGCAGCTTGCTACGAACAACGATCTGTTTGACGTTTGGCGGTTGTTTAAATGCAAGTAGTGGAGGTGTGGGGAAGGTCGTGGTGAGGTGCTCATCCTCATTGATAATGTGTTGCAGGTCACGAAGAACATGGCGTAATATTTCAGCTCCTGGGAAATACTGAACAACGAAGGGTACCCTGTCGGTTGCATCTTGTGTCTGTCTCCTGAGGTGGTCATTACGGTTCCTTGCTGTGGCACGTCGGAACTGGCGGTCGATGAGTTGAGCATCGTACCCCGTTCTTGTGAGGGCTACCTTGACTACTTCGAGGTGTCCCTCGCATTCCTCCATCTGAGCAGATCCGGTGTATGCGTAGGGCTTGTCCATAGGGGATAGCTGCAAATGTGTTGCTGGTCAAAGCACAGCAGGTTAGGCAGCATCTCAGGAATAGAGAATTCGACGTTTCGAGCATAAGCCCTTCATCAGGAATAAGAGAGAGAGAGCCAAGCCGGCTGAGATAAAAGGTAGGGAGGAGGGACTAGGGGGAGGGGCGATGGAGGTGGGATAGGTGGAAGGAGGTCAAGGTGAGGGTGATAGGCCAGAGTGGGGTGGGGGCGGAGAGGTCAGGAAGAGGATTGCAGGTTAGGAGGGCGGTGCTGAGTTGAGGGAACCGACTGAGACAAGGTGGGGGGAGGGGAAATGAGGAAGCTGGAGAAATCTGAATTCATACCTTGTGGTTGGAGGGTTCCCAGGCGGAAGATGAGGCGCTCCTCCTCCAGCCGTCGTGTAGTTGTGTTCTGCCGGTGGAGGAGTCCAAGGACCTGCATGTCCTCGGTGGAGTGGGAGGGGGAGTTAAAGTGTTGAGCCACGGGGTGATTGGGTTGGTTGGTTCGGGCGGCCCAGAGGTGTTCTCTGAAGCGTTCCGCAAGTAAGCGGCCTGTCTCACCAATATAGAGGAGGCCACATCGGGTGCAGCGGATGCAATAGATGATGTGTGTGGAGGTACAGGTGAACTTGTGGCGGATATGGAAGGATCCCTTGGGGCCTTGGAGGGAAGTGAGTGTGGAGGTGTGGGCGCAAGTTTTACATTTCCTGCGGTTGCAGGGGAAGGTGCCGGGGGTGGAGGTTGGGTTGGTGGGGGGTGTGGATCTGACAAGGGAGTCACGAAGGGAGTGGTCCTTGCGGAACGCTGATAGGGGAGGGGAGGGAAATATATCCTTGGTGGTGGGGTCCGTTTGGAGGTGGCGGAAATGGCGGCGGATAATACGTTGTATGCGCAGGTTGGTGGGGTGGTAGGTGAGAACCAGTGGGGTTCTGTCTTGGTGGCGGTTGGAGGAGCGGGGCTCAAGGGCGGAGGAGCGGGAAGTGGAGGAGATGCGGTGGAGGGGCTCAAGGGCGGAGGAGCGGGAAGTGGAGGAGATGCGGTGGAGGGGCTCAAGGGCGGAGGAGCGGGAAGTGGAGGAGATGCGGTGGAGGGGCTCAAGGGCGGAGGAGCGGGAAGTGGAGGAGATGCGGTGGAGAGATGCGGTCGGTTCCCTCAACTCAGCACCGCCCTCCTAACCTGCAATCCTCTTCCTGACCTCTCCGCCCCCACCCCACTCCGGCCTATCACCCTCACCTTGACCTCCTTCCACCTATCCCACCTCCATCGCCCCTCCCCCTAGTCCCTCCTCCCTACCTTTTATCTCAGCCGGCTTGGCTCTCTCTCTCTTATTCCTGATGAAGGGCTTATGCTCGAAACGTCGAATTCTCTATTCCTGAGATGCTGCCTAACCTGCTGTGCTTTGACCAGCAACACATTTGCAGCTGTGATCTCCAGCATCTGCAGACCTCATTTTTTACTCATAGGGGATAGCTGTCTTAATATGTTGTGGGTGGAAGTTGGAGAAGTGTAGCATTTTGAGGTTGTCTGTGGGTTTGTGGTAGAGTGTGGTGCTGAGGTGTCCATCCTTGATGGAGACACGTGTGTTCAAGAATGAGACAGATAGTCGAGATAGTCCATGGTGAGTTTGGTGGGATGAAACTTGATGTCACTGTGTAGTTTTATCGGTGACTCCTCACCCTGGGTCCAGAGGAAGAAAATGTTGTCAATGTACCTGGTGTACAATGTTGGTTGGAGATCCTGTATAGAAAAGAAGTCTTGTTCAAACCTGTGCATAAAACTGTTGGCATATTGGGGTGCAAATTTGGTCCCCATGGCTGTTCCATGTGTCTGGATGAAGAACTGGTTGTCAAAGGTGAAGACGTTGTGATCGAGGATAAAGTGGATGAGTTGTAGGATGGTGTTTGGAGATTGGCAGTTGTTGGTGTCGAGTACTGAGGCTGTGGGGGATGCTGGTATAGAGTGCGGAATGTGACGAGGAATGTTCATGGTTCGACTGGTCCATGGGTGCTGAGTTTCTGTAAGAAAGCTGGGAAACAGAAGGCATTATGTTTCAAAATGCCTTCAACATGACCGGAGAGATTCTCAGATAGGGTCCAATTGCCCGACACGATGGGACGTCCCGGTGTGTTGGCTTTGTGTACGTTTGGAAGGCAGTAGAAGTCGCCTCCGTGAGAAATACGTGGGATGAGGGAACTCTGAAGGACTGGATCCAAAGTTCTGATCAATGTGTTTAATTAACGGGTGTGTTCTTTGGTTGGATTAGCTGGTAGTTGCCTGTAGTGTTCCTGGTTGTTCAATTATCGGTGCACTTCCTTGCAGTAATCTATTCTGTTCTGAATGACGATGGCTCCTCCTTTTATCTGCTGGTTTGATGACAATGTTGTGATTGGTTTTGAGGGCCTAGATGGCATTGCGCTGTGAATGGGTGATGTTTTGCTCTACCTTGTGGGTACGGCTGATGATTAATGCTCAAATGAATATTGGATGAATGAAAAATAGTTGTCAGAACACTTGTTCTTCAAAATAGGTCCATGGGATAATTGGCACTCAGTTTTGTTAGGCCAGAGTCTTTGTTTAACATTCTGAGCAGAAGATATGATCTCTGACTGACTGTACAGTACTCCCTCAGAGCAACTGATTTATAGGTGGGCATCATGATGAATTTCTGCTAATTCCGATGTTGATGGGTAGAACGATCAGATATTTCTCTGAACAAACTATATCATGCATTGAACATCTGCATAAAGCACCCAGTCCACTTCCACTTTCCTCACTCCATTAATGTCATTTGGGACAACAGCAGCCTGTAGTCATAATGCTGGTCTGCTGATACCCAATTTAATCTAATACTGCCTTCCTGCTAGCTTTCCATTCTTTTATGATGTATTTTTTCACGTATGTGTCACTGCCTAGTGACTCTAACCCCACTCTTCCGTTTGATCCCCTCACTCTTGATTATCCAACTTAATGTTGTCTATCCCACATGCTCTGCAAAGCCTCTAATGTCCCTTTCTTAATATTGTCTTCAATATTCTTTCTCAAGCAACTTGCACTCTTGTCACTTGCCAAACCTTGATGTCTCTATGCTGTGTAACAAAGTTTAACAATCTCAGAAATATACAGGCACAACTTATGGCAGAACATTCCTCGTTCCATTATTCCAATCCCAAATTATTTGAGCTTCATTTTAATTGCATTTTGGATTATTTGACATTCATGTCACCTCTCGTGATCAAGTGTACCTCAGTTTGAGGGTGATATGTATTCCGGATTGTGGATTTCTGCCGTGGTTCTCCTTGTGATTGAACAGAAAGATTATAAATCTGCTGATCTTCGAGCACATAGGGCAGGATATCCACGAACGAGTGGGTCTCGATTTGCTGCTTTTGTTATCCTTCTGTGCTGCTATTCTGCCTTGTCAAGATATTGTGACTCAAAGCGTGTTGCCATTAGTAGAAAATTCCTCCCAATGGTTTTAGTCAATGCTGATGTGCTTTGAGGAGAACTTTAGAAACTTTTAAAATGTTTTCTTTGTCTTCCCCAAGTGTGTTGGACTTGAAAGGTAGAGCGTCTGACAGAGGATACGTGTTTTATCCATCTGGACTCCTTGTCCGGTGCATATATTTGACTTCGCAGGAGTTTTGCTTGAGTGCTGTTAACCTGGCATCAGTAAAAACACTGTTTGTTCAGTGATCTCGCACTCAATTCAGTATGTGGCAGAGGAATTGCTGATGGAATTTCACAAGTGCTCTTGTGTGACAGTCCAGATTTTACTACAATATAGAAGTGTCGTGATGTATATTAGGATTTATCTTGACTTGCGGAGGTCTTTGTTATCCAACACTCTTTGTTGCGTTTTGTACAAATGCTGGTAGAAGTTTGCCAAATGATTGAGCAAAGTTCTGGCAAATGGAGTATCATGGGAAAATATTAATTTGTCCATTTTGACAGGAAAAATATAAAAATAAACTAACCTGAAATGCAAAAGGAATTGGGTCCTCTGATGATTGAGTTGCAAGGATTAGTATGCAGGTTCAGCAATTAATTAGAAAAGCCAATGGAATGTTTTCTTTTATTGTAAGGGTAATTGAATACCAAAGTAGGAGGTTATGCTTCACTTCTACAGGGCATTGTTGAGCCCACATCTGGAGTACTGAGTACAGTATTGGTTGCCTTTTTTTAGTAAAAGGTGTAACTATGTTGGAAACAGTTCAAAACTTAACCTGATAATTGCAGAAATTAGTCTAGTAGTCTTATGAGGATATGTCTTGAAAGGTTGGATGTGGAAAGGATGTTTCTTATGGGTAATCTAGAACTCTGATCACTTTCAAAATAAAAGATTGCCCCTTTAAGGCACGTGAGTCATTTTTTTGTTTGAGTTGAGAGTCTTTGGAACTCTAGCTCTGGTGAAGGTAGAGGGTAAATCCTTGATGAGCAATGGTTTCAAAGACTGTTGAGGATAGGTGGGAATGTGGATTAATCAGATGATCTGTAATATTGTGTGGTAGAGCAGGTTTGAGGGGCTGAGTGCCCTGCACCCACTCCATATGTTTTTAATTTGCATGTTTACTCAAAGTTTTTCCTAAATTTCAGAGCAATCTATTAGATTTTCCTGTAATCATCCTGTAAGCCAGCATACTTTGCCACTGGCCTTCAAGGTACAACAGCTTCCCTTCATCAGTTTTCCTAAAATTTGAATAAATAATTTAATTTCACTGAACAGTATTTCCTGATTCCCCTCCCACTTTTATCAACTAATTTCGATCAGTAACAGTAGACTTGTTTCTTTACCCCGATACCTGATACTCTCGAGCTTTCTGACTAGGCCTGATATTTCAGTGTAACTTTATTGATGCCACTGCACTGTTCAAAGCACAGTCTTTCAGATGAGATGTTAAGCCTTCTTTGATGAACAGCATTATGCCTGTTTTACTCTTGATTGCAAATATACAAACAAGTGGCTTTGATATGAAGCCATTTTCCAAACATAGAAGTATGTATAGGGAGAAAAAAAGTGTCAAATCCTGTCAAGACAGACTTTATTCATTATCCATGTCAACTTCAGTTTCCTCATCTCCCTTCCCCACCTTATCCAACTCTCCAACTTGGCACCGCCCTCTTGAACTGTCCCACCTGTCCATCTTCTTTCCCACCTATCAGTTCCATCCTCCCCTCTGACCTATCACAATCGCCCCCCCCACCACCTGCATCGAGCTATCCCCTTCTAAGCTACCTTCACCCCCAGCCCTATTGTCCACTGTATCTGTCAGCCCCCACATCCCGCCTAAATTCCTGATGAAGGGCTTATGCCCAAAACGTTGACTGTCCTGCACCTTGGATGCTGCCTGACCTTTTCTAGCACCATACTTTTCCACTGGCTTTATCCATCTCTCTAGCTTACACATTTTGTTTGTATGATTGCTGAACTGCATACCATATGATCATGTCAGCCTGATTTCCCTTCCACCAAAGCATAATAGAGTGACTCCAGTCAGTAGGTTCACTATCCAAACACCATGCTTCATTCTGTACGCTAACGGGCAAACTGTCATTCACCCTGACCTGGGCCCACATTCCAACCATGAATGATGAAATCCATTCTCTGAATTTCCCAGTGCAGGCAAATCTTGCAAGTAATGTGGGTTGCAGATTTGCACTATGATTGCATTTATCACAGCAGCAATTGTATGGGGTCTAAATGCAATCCAGAAACCGATCTGGATCTCTTTCTCAGATTTGTTTACTAACCCTCCATGATGCGAAGAAGCCAATGCACCCTGAGCAGGCCTGACCAACATTTACCTCTCAACATAATTCGCAAAACTGAAAACTGCTAGTCGTGTATCCTAAAGCTGTTTGTGGAACCTTGCTGTACACAGGTTGGCTGTTATCTGCATTAAAACAGCAATTATATTTGGAAAAAATATAGTTAGCAAGGGTAAGATATAAGGTAGAATGGAACAGTACAGGCCCTTTGGCCCTTGATGTTGTGCCAATCTTTTATCCTCTGAAAATCAGTCTAATATTCATACGCTTAATGGTACTACCTTTCACGTGCCTAACCAAGAGTCACTTAAATGTCCCTAATGTATCTGACTTGGCTACACTGCTGGCAATGCATTCCAAGTACCCAACACTCTGTGTAAAGAACCTTCCTCCAGTCATCTTTAAAATTATGCTCCCTCTTGATGAACATTACCGTGTTGCGGGAAAAAATTTCTCTCTGGCCATCCACTCAGTCTGTCTCTCGTTATATTGTACATCTCTATCAAGTTACAATGACTCCTTCTTTCATCCAATGAGAAAATCCCTAGCTCCCTCAACCTTTTTTCATTACACATGCCCTCCTGTGCAAGCACCATCCTGGTAAATCTCTGCTCCCTCTCTAAAGCTTCCACATCCTTCCTATACTAAGGCAACTACAACTGAATCTAATGCTCCAAGTGTAGACAAACCAGGGCTCTGTAGAGCTGCAGCATAACCTTGTGGCTCTTAAACTCAATCACCATGCTAATGAAAGCCAACACACCACCTTGACAACCCTATTAACCTGGGTGGCAATTTTGAGAGATTTATGGACGTGGACCCCAAGATTCCTCTGTTCCTCTACACTGTCAAGAATTCTGCCTTTAACATTATTTTCCATTCAAATTCGACCTTCCAAAGTGAATCACTTGACATGTTTCCAGGTTGAATTCCATCTGCCACTTATTAGTCCAGCTCTGCATCCTGTCAATGTCCCGTTGCAACCTTCAACAGCCCTCCTCACTACCACAACTCTATCAACCACAACTCCTCCAACCTTCGTGTCATCGGCAAACTTACTAACCCACTCTTCCACTTTCTCATGCAAGTTATTCATAAAAGTCACAAAGAGCAGAGGTCCCAGACTGAACACCACTAATCACCAAGCTGCAGACTGAATAATTTGCATGTACTACCACCCTCTGTCTTCTATGGGCTCGTCAATTCTGTATCCGGACAGAACCATATCAAATGCCTTGCTAAAGTCCATGTACACCATATCCATTGCTCTACCTTCATCAGTGCATTTTATCACAACCGCAAAGAATTCAATCAGGTTTCTGAGGCATGACCTGCCCCCCTCTCAGAGCCATGCTGACTAATTCTCATCAAATTATGGTTTTCCAAGCAATCATAAATCCTGTATCTCAGAATTCTCTCCAATACTTTGCCCACCACTGATGTAAGACTGACCGGTCTGTAATTCCTAGGATTATCCCTATTCCCTTTCTTGAACAAGGGAATAACATTTGCCACCCTCCAATCACTGGCACTACTTCAGTAGACAGTGAGGACGCAAAGATAATTGCCAAAGGTGCACCAATCTCTTCCCTTGCTTCCTGTTGTAACCTAGGGTATACCCCATCTGGTCCAGAGGATATATTTATCCTCATGATTTTCAAAATTTTTAGCACATTCTCCTTCTTAACATCAACCTGTTTGAGCACGTCATTCTGTTTCACACAGTCCTCCGAAACATCACAGTCCCTCACTAGTGTGTACTGAAGTAAAGTATTCATTTGAGGACCTCCCCTACCTCTTTAGACTCCAGATGCAAGTTCCCTCCACTATCCTTGATTTGACCCTACACTCGCTCTGACCATCCTCTTGTTCCTCAGATAAGTGTAGAATAAGTGTAGGGTTTTCCTTTTAATCCTACCTGCTAAAGCTTTTTCCCGCCCCCTACTTGCTCTTCTAAGTCCATTCTTCAATTCCTTCCTGGCTACCTTGTAACCCTCAAGAGCCCTGTCTGATCCTTGCCGCCTCAACCTCAAGTAAGCTTCCTCCTTACTCTTGACTAGATGTTCCATGTCCCTTGTCACCCAAGGTTCTTTCAACCTCCCATTCCTTCCTTGCCTCAGTGGGGCAAACCTGTCCAGCACTATCAGCAAGTGCTTCCTAAACAAACTCCACATTTCTGTTGTGCATTTCCCTGAGAACATGTGTTCCTGTTTTAGGTGCCCCATTCTTGCCTAATATCATGTAATTTCACACCCCAACCTCCCCCCCAAATACCATCTGCTCCTATCCCTAAAGGTCAGGGAGTTGTGATCACTATCACCGAAACATTCTCCCACAAAGAGATCTGACACCAGGCATGGTTTGCTGCCAAGCACCAAATCCAATATGGCCTCCCCTCTAGCCAGCCTGTCTAATATTGAGTCAGGAACCCTTCTTGGACATGCCTGACAAAAACTGCTTCATCCAAACTGTTTGAACTAAGGAGGTTCCATCAATATTAGGGAAGTTGAAGTCACCCATGACAACAACAACTCCTGTTACTTGTGCACCTTTCCGAAATCTGCCTCCCAGTCTTCTGCTCCACAACTCTCTTGGGAGTTTGCTACAGACCCACCCACCCCCCCCCCCCCCCCCCCCCCCCCCCAACCCCCAGTAGCAACAGTGACTGTGTTCTTTTCCAGTTTCTGACTTCCACCCATACTGACTCTGTAGACAAACCCTCCTTGATGACCTTCCTTTGTGCCACTGTCCTATCTCTTTTACCTTCCTCTCTATTCGTTTTGAAACATTTAAACCCTGGAACGTCCAACAATCATTCCTGCCGCGGTGATATCCAAGTTACAGTAATGACCATAACATTGTCATTCCAACTAGTGATCCATGCTCTAAGTTCATCACCCTTATTCCTGATACAATTTGCATAAAAATAGACACATTTCAATCCATCACACTGATTGCATCTTTGCCCTATCAAGTGCCTATCCCACCTCAGATTCTCTGCATGCTGTATCTAGCTGTTCAGTACCTACTCCATCAACTGATCCATAGCTTTGGTTCCCACCACGCCCCTCCGCTAATCTAGTTTAAACCCTGCCGAAGAGTTCTAGCAAAGTTCTTACCCAGAATATTGGTGCCCATCTGATTCCGGTGCAACCCATCCTTCTTGTACTGGTCTCACCTTTCCCAGAAGGTATCCCAATGATCCACATATCTGAAGCCTTCCCTCCTACATCAGCCCTGCAGCTAGGTGTTCAGCTGCACTCGTAATCTGTTCCTAGCCTCACTGGTACGTGGCACTGTTAAGAAATCCTGAGATTACTATGGCCGTCCTGCCTTCTAGCTTTCATCCTTGCTCCCTATAATTCTGTTTTTCAGGTCCTCCTCCCTTTCGCTGTCTATGTCATTGGTACTGATGTGTGCAGCAGCTTTTGGCTGCTCTCCCTTCTCCTTATAGAATCCTGTAGACTCTATCCAGGAGGCAACATACCACCCAGGAGTCTTGTTTGCAATCTCAGAATCTCCTGTCTGTTCCTCTTATCACTGATTATCCTATCACTTGCTCTCCTTTTTCTCCCCACTTCCCTTCTGAGCCACAGAGCCAGGCTCAATGCCTGAACCCTGGCCACTGAGGCTTTCCCTTGCAAGACTTTGCTCTACTTCATTTTACTCACTAACTTATATTTTCTTGATATGCTAAGTGTTATAGAGGGTAACTTCTGGAATATTCACTTTCTTTCGTTCCACTTTTAGGTGTTGCCTTACTGGGGGAATCCACATGACAGAAAGGTGATCAGGAAGTTCTGGAGCCAGGTAAGATTTACTCAACTCCTTCTGCTTGATGTCCACTTAATACTTAACTTCTGAAGAGGTATGGATCCTGTGTGTGAGCTGGCGTCGTAATCTATTTCCTTCCACAAAACTCATTGCACTGCTCACCACCTGATAATTTTTAATTCAAAATGACCAGGCATATCCAATATTAATAGCTACTGAGTTCAACCTGGAAGTGTTCTTGAGCAATTGCTGATCCAAAGGTGCCTCTGTCATATCCCCTGTCTTCATTTCAACGTGTTCAGCCCTGAACTTTCATAGAATCAATCCATACTCATGAGCAAAGTACTGCAATTGTTTGCCATACTTTGGTTCCTGATGAAGAGCTTTTGCCCGAAACGTCGATTTTCCTGCTCCCCTCATGCTACCTGACCTGCTGTGCTTTTCCAGCACCACTCTAATCTAAAATTTGCCATTCCCTACTTTAGGTTGGCTGACTAGGAAAAAGTCTTTTGCTGTTACTGCTTGCCATCAGGTGTGTTGGAAAGTTGACAATCAACTTGTTCAGCTACATGATGAATTTTCCTTCCTGGCCAAGTCGTCTTGTGGGATTTGAGCTATGAGCTTTTGCATGTGTCCTTCGATTCTAAATAGTGAAGCAGAACGATATCCATGTGTTACCACTGGCATTGTGGCCTCTGCTGGACAAGAGAGAAGTGGTGGGAATAGTTTGCAAGAGGCAACCATAGTTACTCATCTGATCCCATCTTGACTTGTATCAAATTACATTTGCACAGCTGCCATATGCTTGCTGGCCTACTTCACTCCTGGTGCACTCATACCTCAGTTTGAAGTTGTAATCCTGATGGTCTTGCTGTTTTGCAGCCCTCCAAATTCTCATGTTCTTGATCCACCTCTAGGGGTACTTGCCTTTTATCCCTCCATCACTACTACTTCACCTCCATTGGTGCCTTCTCCATTGAGTTTCTGAGTTCTAGAATTTCTTCTCAGAATCTATCCACCTTTCTCTACGCTTGTGCTTCTTAGAAGTCCAGGTAGTAGAATGTCTCAATCAAAAGCTATGAGGGTAGGAAACAGTTGAGACAAATAATTGTGTTGATTGGCAGCGCAGCCTCAAGAGCCCATATTTTATCAGGTGGTCCTCTTTAAGAGGTTGTCTTCTCTCCCTGTTTGTTCTGAGTTGTTGACCAGACTTTGAATCACCTGCCTTGACATCTTTTTTGATGAACTTGGTGTCAGATTGTTCGTTGAAATAGATTAGTTTAGATTCCCTACAGTGTGGAAACAAGCCCTTCAGCCCAGCAAGTCCACATCGACCTTCCGAAGAACCTCGATCTATTTCCCTCTGATGCATGCATGTAACGCTCTAGACAGTTTTGCATAGCCAATTCACCTGACCCGCACATCCTTCGACTTTGGACTTTGAGATGCTTTAAAGCTGCTACGTAAATGTAGTACTGGTAACTCCAAGTTTGAATTTTAATTCAGTATGTAGCAAGTTGAGGAATTGAAGCCAGTGCATCTACTTTTGGGCTGCTACCACAAAAGGTAATTTATGTGAAGTAACTGAAAACTCCAGTCTCGCTGGCTGGACTGCTGTTTGCGGGTTCAGTGTGGACTCTGAGCTGAATGGCCTGCTTGCACACTAGGAATTTGGAGAGAGATGAGACATGGAGGGTGACTAAGAAATAAGAGCAAGGGTTGAGAAAATGCTGATTAGATGAGTCAATGTACTTGTGTCAGGATACAGATGATAAAATATGAAGATGGTTGATTCTGCTGCCCTGGAACTGCTGAAGTTTATCTTAAGCCAGATAGCTTCAGTTGTACCTTTTACACAATTGTCTCACTATTGACCAAAACATAGCAGTTGGTAGATGTGCTAAATCATAATGTACAAAAATGTTATATGTAGCTGATATTCCTACCTGTTTCTTGTGGAGGCTGTGTGAGAGACCAACCGGTAGGGTAGCAGAACTTTGAGTGAGTTGCACTTCTCTGAAGTCGTGGACTTGGGAATTGGAATGTAGAATGTTGGTGTGATTTCGTCTGAATGCAGCAGGTGCGAACAAGGATTTGGTGGCAGTGAGATTACAAAGGTGATGGTAAGGATAGTTTTACCATATCCAAAATGATCAGTCTTTATGGATAGCATTTGAAGTTTGTAGCTGAATTCAGAGTTAAACTGTGTGAGATTTCAGTCTGTTGAATGTTGCTTTGGACGTGGCAGGATCCAGGTGCTTCACCATGTAGTTTCCTCAGTCTTGCTGATGTTGAATTGGCAATTGAACAACTTGTTTGTGGAATCAAGGGATAGTCATGAGTTTGATAGGGCTAACCTTGATATACATTGTACAAACCGAACTCTGGCCAAGGGCTATGGCAGTCAGGAGCAATGTGCTTGCTAAGGAAAAAAATGGGTAGATGGTCTGTCTCAAGTTGCATGCAGTATGACTAAACGGTACTCCCTGGTACAGTTAAAGCTAAATGTTCTTTTCTGTTAAGGCTGTGAATGAAGTTGCTGCATGTTGTCAAACAGTCCTATCTATGGCAGCTGGGTGTTTCCAAGTTCAATAATATGTGTTGCCACTGGGTGGCTTGGGGACATTGTGAGGTGATTCATTTTGTCTGCAGCCACGTTGTAATCTTTTACTGACATTGATACTTAGTTTTTTGTAACTTCTCTTGCCTCTTTTTGATTTTAGAAAACATTGTACACCCAAAATGCACCATTCCATGTGGTGATAACCAGTTACCAGCTGGTGGTTCAGGATGTGAAATACTTTCAGCGGGTGAAATGGCAGTACATGGTGCTAGATGAGGCCCAGGCACTCAAAAGCAGCTCCAGGTAAACCACTAATTAAAATCCTTGTCTATTTATGAGGTTCTGACTTGCGGACTGGATGAAAGGTATACAGCTCCTTGGTACAGAGCCTTGTGTCTCTGAAGACAAGTTATCCTCACTTTGTTCAAGTAGATGAGGTTACTTGCGCAGAGCTTTTATCCAGCAAAGACTCTAAATTTTGCTCTCCTTAAATGAATAGCTGAAATTGTATCTACTCTATATAACTTTGAATATCCATTTGCATTTTGGTCTTATTCAAGGCCAAAACAGTCATTGGAAGACCTGCTAAATCATAGCTGAAGAAAATATTTCAACATGTCTAGCTGATATTTCTACCCACTTCCTGTGGAGACTGATTCACTTCTTCCTAAATGACAACTATGTCTGTCTAGTTGCTTCATAAGGTTAACAGTACTAGATGCAATGTACTCTGTTACTTGAATCAATATTTTAATTTTTTTATTTTCATGTTCTCCTTGATTGGTTTTTGAATAGAGAGTAATCATTTTGATTATGGGTTCTTCCCAGGAACTTGACTAACTGACTGCACTATGTGCAGAGGTTGTGAATGGTTTAGGTATTTTGCACATGAATTTTTGTTTTCTCCGTTCTTCTTTGCTTTGCACAGTGTTCGTTGGAAGATTTTGCTGCAGTTTCAGTGCCGGAACCGATTGCTGCTGACAGGAACTCCTATTCAGAACACTATGGCAGAGGTCAGTAAGTTCAAGGACCCCGACACATGATAGCTATCTTATCACAAGTGCTTACAGGGAACTGTATCTAAGATGCATGTTGGAAAAATCACATTTTAAGCCAAGAAATTTCTTTGGGACAACTAGCAACTGATGTTTTTTTTGTGATTTTCTGATAGAAATACTTTGAAAGAACGGTACAGGGTAGACAGAAGTAGACTGTTTCCAGTGGCAAGGAGTCATGAATATAAAATTTGTTACTACTTTGATTCCTCTAGTGAGACTGTAATCCGGATTGCATCTGTCTGTCATCCTTGTCCTGTGGGATTGTAATACTCTTCATGTCGGCCTGTCTGTCCTCCCTGGATTATATTGTTCTTCTTACCGTGTGGTTCGTTCTTGTCCCAAACACAAGCTGAGCTCCTCATACAAGTATGAATCAGCCCGATTAGTTCACTTTCAACCAAGATGGTTCATCTTACTGCTGAGCTCCTCATTCTTTCTGGCTGTTGTGTTCTGCTGTTGGATGGATGGGATATATATTGTGAAAAGTGGGTGTCAGAAAAATACTGAAGTTACTTTCTATTGAAAGTGAATATCTTGTGTTAATACTGTTAGTACATGTCAACTGCGGTAGACGGCTTTGTAATAAATCAGGACTATGAAAAGCTTTCTTTTTTTTTGCTGTATTATTTCTCACTTCAGTTGTGGGCGCTGTTGCACTTTATCATGCCGACTCTTTTTGATTCCCATGATGAATTCAATGAGTGGTTTTCCAAAGATATTGAAAGCCATGCTGAGAACAAGTCTGCCATCGATGAGAGTAAGTGCTATTTTGCAATATTCGTTGCTGTTTTATTGTGCACACTCCCTAAAGCCACTGTTTCTTGGGCAATCTAGCAGAGTCTGTTCATTCCTCTTGGTATTGGAATGGGTAACACTCTGCATTTTTCTGCTGACCTATCTGGAATCAGTAGTGTATCGCTTTTGTGCCACCATGTTATCAGGGACATCTGACATGTCTAGAATCTGTACTCTCTGCACTATCAGCATGGTGGTACTTTCTGGAGTTAGAATCCTAGTCTCCCTGAAATCTGTATTTTTGGTTTCTTTGAATCCAAAGAAGTAAATGTTGCTCGTTCTCCTGTTATCATTTTTACAAACTTTCTCCATGCATATCTAAAGAAAACCTTGAGAGGAAGCACACTAGAGAAATTTTGAGAGCAATGCTCTACTGGAACTAGAGGGGTATCTGTCATGGGAGCATTATTTATTTGAATCAAGAAAAAAAAACAATTCCCCAACCCAGTTTTTTTTTGATTGATAGACTAAAATTACCAAGCTCCATTCTCACTACATTTTAATTGCTCTGCCTTCACTGAAGTCTCATTTACTGATAATTCTGCTTGCATATTTACTTCAAGATACTTTCACAGTAACTTAATCAACAATTCTCCTTTGGGTTAAAAAATGTTTCCCATGACCTCTAGTTTGTTGTTAACAAGGCTACCTTCGAGCAGAAGCTGAACTAGACAAGCCATGCAAATTTTGTTACATGGATGGGAATAACTTTGCCTGCAAGGCTACGCACATCATGACTTGGAAGTAATCGCTGTTCTTCACTTGCTGTGTCAAAATTCTAGAATCACCCAGGATTGGGTGTACCTCCACCACGTGGACTGCAGCAGTTCAAGGTGGCTCACCACCATCATCTTGAGAGCAGTTTGGAATTTTCTGACCTAACCAGCAATGCGTATATCCATGAAAATATTTTTTAAAGCCTGTTTTTACTTTAAACTGGTGCTGGTCAAACCCCCATCTCAGCATCCCAAATTGATTTATTTTCCTATTGAATAAGCACTATCTGAATGCGCTGCAAACTCCCAAATTAGTGGGATTAATCTTGATAGTTTGTTCTTGACACAATAAGGTAAAGTTAGGGAGCTTTGCAATTGGTTCTGAGGTGGTCACTTCTATAGCTGAACTTTTTTCCGGTTCTCCTTTTATGGGGGTGTTAAATATTTTGGAGTTTTGGTTTGTTGTCTGTGCGATGAGCCCCATTTGGTTGCACACACCTTTGCAGATCAGTTCTGTAGAGTCCGCAACCCAGTGTGAGCTGATCTGGATTGTCGTCCATGGGAATATTCTCAAATTGGCCACCTGATATTTGTATTGTTAAAGCAAAATGCAGCTGATGCAGTTGTTTCTTGCCACCCTTAATTTGCAGACCAGCTGTCACGCCTCCACATGATTCTCAAACCTTTCATGCTGAGGAGGATCAAAAAGGATGTGGAGAATGAGCTCTCAGATAAGGTAAAGTTGAGTTGCTGTATTTTTTTTGCTCCAGTCACTCTGGCAACATATCTTCGATTAGCCACCTGTAGTTCAAACATTGATGACTCCTGAGTGCTAAGCTCCACAGGCAACTAATTCAGTTTGTTTGTCTATTGTTTCCTGCTGCTCAATTGGTACTGATTCACATTTGCTTTACGTCTTCATTATAGTCCACCCTACCTATTGGCTGCAGTTTTTCATACAGAAGCTAAAATTAATTTTCATCAGTTATCTGACCAGGGATTGTGTTGCAGCTAGGGTTTGTATATGGTAACATTGATAGGCAGGCACTTTGAGCAAAAATGTTGGATGATTTTTTTTGTCCCCCTTGTTGGTTGTTGTTTTGTTTTGTTACAGTTATAATTGCAGAAGTAATACTATTGCTGCTAACTAATATTAGATCTTGGGTGAAATTGGAAAGAGTTCTGAAAACAGCAATGCAACTGACTTGAGATTTTTGGCAAAGTCTTAAAGCTGTAAATTTTCTCACCCTGGGGGAGACGACATTTGGGAGAAAAGAAATGGAAATTTTTGAGTATCATTTTGTTTTTATTTGCCTTAATTTGATCACTTTGGCCTACCTCTTACCAAAATGGTGTTAAACTATTGTTTATAGTAAGGTTTTGACACTGAGGAGTTTCGGTATGTTAAATGTGTTTATTAATGAAAAGTTTTAAAAATTTAAGTGGTCGTTTACTGCACCAGTGGCTCGCTGTCCAGCTTGAGGGGGCCATGGGGTTTGATCACACTTCAGCAACTTGAGCACTAAATCTGAGCTGCACTTCAGTCCAGTCCTGAAGCAAATTCTTCATTGCCAAAGGTGTCGTACTTCAATTGATAAATTGTATTTGGCCCATCTTGCTCAGGGAGATGCAAAAGATCCCATTAAGTTTTTCAAAGAAAAAGAGAAAATTCTCCTGATATCAAGCCATCACCTCTCTCTTGAGCCAAAGTTGTTTTTTCTGCCCTTCATTCTGCCTTGTGGACTTGGTGTGCATTTGGGTATAGTAGAATGTTAGTTCACTGATTCAGATGCTTTTGAGAAACAAATTCAAATCCCACTGCAGGGGGTGGGGGGTTTAAATTTAAGTTGAATTGTTTCAAAAATCTGGAGCAAAGTACCAGTCTCAAACTATTGTCAAATCCTGTTTTGTTAACTTTTCTTTAGGGGAGAAAATCTCCCATCCCTAACTGTTCTGACCCATGTGTTGCCATACCCGCAGTAATATTGTTGGCTCTCAACGGTCTTCTGAAATGATTGAGCAAGTTGTTCACTTATAGGTGATCAGCAATAAATGCTGCCTTTGCCAGTGCTGTTCATATCCAAAGAACATTTTTTTAAACATGGTTGTTGCATTTGCCTTCATAATATCAACTGTAAAGTTAATTTTTTTTGATACAAGGGTGCTCAGGGTTCCTTGGAAAATTTACCATATAAATGTAAGGGTTTTTTTCTTTGAATGTTGTAATGGAATGGATCACTGATACTTGCACTATTGCATTTCCTTGTATAGCGATACTTGACAGATGATAGCCTTCTAGATCTCTCTGCTTGTCCTTTAAAACACTGGACTCTGTTGTTCCCTGTGCAGATTGAGATCTTGATGTACTGCCAACTGAAAAGTAGGCAGAAGATGCTGTACCAGGCTTTGAAGAACAAAATCTCTATCGAAGACCTGCTCCAATCATCCATGGGAACCACACAGCAGGCCCAGAACACCACCAGCAGCCTCATGAATCTAGTAATGCAGTTTCGTAAGGTCAGTACTTTTCTTGGTTCGTAACTTACTGTTCTTAGCTTTGTATAACCCTCTATGGACAGCATGGTGGCTGAGTGGTTCGCACTGCTGCCTTGCAGCACAGGGACCTGGGTTCATATCCATCCTCAAGTGACTCTGCAAATTCCACACACACACATTCTCCCCATGTCTAGTTAGGTGGATTGGCCATGCTAAATTGCTCATAGTGTCCAGGGATGTGCTAGCTAGGTGGATTAACCATGGGCAATGCAGGATGGATCAGGGTGTGTTGCTCTTTGAAGGTTGTGTGGACTCGATGGGCCAAATGGTCTGCTTCCACACTGTAGGGATTCTGTGATCTATGCCTGTTCCACTCTCTCAAACATTCTAATCTGTTAAAAGTCTAAGCTTTGTGCAGTTCCTGTCATACTTTTTCACTATAAATTCTAACCTCCATACAAAGAAAAGGAAATTGCCTTTGTGAACTGATGCAGAGTGGTGGTATTTGAGAACTGTAAATATCAAATTTTACTGAAAGTATGAAAGTGTCATGTGTTGGATCAGAATGGGAGTTAAATCATGCCTGTATATCCAGTTTTAATTAGTCACATCATCAAACCTTATTGCACCTTAAAAATTGTGCTTTGTTTTGGTTTGACAAGTGCATCAGTGAAAATATAAACTGGTACTCTTTAAAAGCTGTTAAAAATTCTGCTTTGATGCCAGGTAACGGGAATATAAAGTAGTCAGGTCCCAGAGTGAAACTTAGCTTGACTAATGCGAGATTTTACTTTAACAATCTATTCAATGTATTTTTAACCAAAAAACATAATATTTTCTGCATCCATAGTCACAAGGTGAGGTGCCAGAAGACTGGAGGTTGGCTAACATGGCACCATTATTTAAGAAAGGTGGCAAGGACAAGCCAAGACGATAGACCGGTGACCTGACATCGGTGGTGGGAAAGTTGTCGGAGGGAATCCTGAGGGCCAGGATTTGCATGCCTTTGGAAAGGCAAGGACTGATTAGGGATAGTCAACATGGCTTTATGCATGGGAATCATGTCTTATGAACTTTGTCACTTTTTCAAAAAAAACTTAATCAAGAGGATTGATAAGGGCAGAGTGGTTGACGTGATCTAATGGACTTCTCCATAGCAAGATTAGATCCAATGGAATACAGAGAGAACTAGCCATTTGGATACAGAACTGGCTCAAAGGTAGAAGACAGGGTGGTGGTGGAGGGTTGTTTTTCAAACTGGAGGCCTGTGACCAGTGGTGTGCCACAAGGAATGTGCTGGGTCCTCTACTTTTTGTCATTTACACAAATGATTTTGATGTGAGCATTAGAGGTATAGTTAGTAAGTTTGCAGATGACACCAAAATTG